>NC_047122.1:16730707-16910164 GCF_902500255.1 Thalassophryne amazonica
TAACAGCTGTTTTAACCTGCATGTCAGCTGTTTAACATTCAACATTCTCTTTTAAAAACTTACTTATAGAAATTGACAGTTTTATGACATTTGAGAGTCTACAAGCTTAATGCTGATTATTCGTATTTTGTTCAAATTAAGACAAAAGTCAGTCTAAATTGGGGTTAAAACAGCTGCTGTGCGCACACACGCACACAAACACATTGTCAAAGTAAAAAAAAAAATTATTTTCATTGAAAGCTCCATTAACATTCCACTCACCCCAGTGTAAAAATTTCCAAATTAGTCCACAACAAAAACAAGCCCCTACGCACGCATCACGCGCACACGATTGCGATCACCAGCCATGGAATGGTCCAGTCGTCCACACTCGGATCATAGCCAGAGATTATTTTCAAGTTCCACTCGGCCAGAGAATAATGTCCAGGTCCACTCGCTCTCAGGTTCTGGTCGCACGTGCGCATAATGTCCGATCACAGCTCTGCCTTCAACTCAACTTCCATTAGCTCCTGAAAATAGCGTCTTCTGAGTTTTCCCAATACGAGACATACATCTGCATGTCCAGGCATGTCCGCAGCAGTAAACCAGCAGCTGTGGCACAAACAGCAACATCACAACACTTTAATTTCCAAAATCCGACAGACTCTGAAAAAGTTAGGAGTTTCGGGGTGAAGTCTGTTGTCTCCTCCGTAAATCCGAGCCACTGCTTTCAAAGAAAATTACCGAAGCTTCGTAATGGGACATAACCTCAATCATTTTGCTCTGTCTGTCTTTCTGGGATGTTTCTGTTTTGCTCATATCTACGTCACACACAGAGAAATGCAGAGAATTGCAGAGTGAGACATTTTCTGGAAAAGCACCCGTTTCCTCGCTTTGGGAGAGGAATAAAAAACAGCAGAAACCACTAATTATGAGCGCATGTGCGCAGGAAGACTTATAATCGTGTACTTTGATGTATTGCTAACTGGGACGTAAAAAAAAAAAAAAAAAAACCATGCGACATGTCCTTTAAAAACATCTATATATGGGATCTCTATGCTTGTGTGCTTGCGTGCGTTGTGTATGGCTTCGATCATGGCGAAACCAGGGAGAGCTGACATTTGTTGTTTGGAATGCTTACATATTTTGGGTCAAGGATGAATGCTGCAAAAACGGACAAATACTTTTTGAGAAATTATGGATTTTCGCTAACCAGTATACATTGGACATTGTGGTGCAATGCACCATGGGAGTTCACAGTTTTAAATGTCATTATTGTGGTTCAGATTAGTTTAACAGTGTTGTTAGTGTTATTGATTTGTTGTGTTTTTGTTGTTCAGTTGGTTTAGTCAGTTTAGTTACGTGTTATGTTGGTGCTATGAGTGAAATGTGTATTGCTTTTATTGTCTTTCACCACCGTCTCTGTCAAATTAAAATTAACCCCAACACTGTTTTTCTTCAGACTGTTTTTTGTCGCTGAAATTATCGAGAGAGTTGGCATGTTCAAGTCACAGCAGAGTTGCCAGTAATTCTAAAATCATAAAACTCTTTATAAGAAAATGATAATGCATTCTAACAAGATTTTCAGGAGTTCACGGGGTCTTTTTACCTCCTGAAATTGATATGCAGTAGTTCATTTATTTATTTATTTAACATTTACTTTTGTGTGCTTCTTACCCTGTGTGCTGCTATACAATGCTGATGGAGCCTCAATTTCCCTGAGGGGGTCTTCCCAAGGGATTAATAAAGTCCTATCTAATCTACATTTATTTCTAAGGCCATGCTTGGGCTGCTGCTGCCTTCTTACATCTATCATTTGAACACAGAGAAGTGTTGATTCTTACTCTTTGCGTTCAAATGATCATTTGTTGCTCTCTGTTCTATTTGTCCGCACACAACTGGGGAAAAGGGCTTTTGTTTGCTCGCCTCCATTTACATGGAACATGTTACAAAAAGACTGGAAATTAACTGAATTTATTTCATTTGGTTGCTTTTAAGTCCAGACTGAGAGCACTTGAAAAGACTTCTTTAAATTGCATCTGCTTTTTGTAAATGTATGTTATTTTAATATGGTAATTTAATTTAATAGTTGTCTAACTTTTGCTGCCTCTTGGCCAGGATTCTCTTGTAAAAGAGGTTTTTAATCTCAATGGGACTTTCCTGGTTATATAACTAAAATAAAAACAACACTAACAACACCACTAACAACATTGTTAAATGAACCACAGTAACAACATTTAAAACCTCAAAACACCAAACTCCCATTTATTAAGGTGGTCCCGAAAAACAAACTTTTTCAAGGTGCTTCTTCATCTTTTTTTTTTTTTTTGGTTCCTTTAGGGGTAAAAATAAATTGGGTAAAATTTCATGAGATTTGAAAAGTATTCACCACTGCTGCCTGGCCCCTGTTTTTTGTGACATGTGAGTGACTGGACTGGACACACTAGTCCATTAGTGGCAGATTTTGTTACATCTGCCACAGGTCGCATTGTTGAGGCATTCACCGTCAACATGGACTTCCTCATCAATGACCCCTCAGAGTGGGAGGACGACCAGTCGTCACAGCAGGTCTTGTATAACATTGCTGGTGTTGATGATTTTGCTGAGCGAAGAGTTGCACTTATCCAGGATTACAATTAGATCCTAAGGAAGAATGAACAGCAGCGCCAATACCTAATGCAAGTTTGAGTGGCATCGACATCAGTTCCCAGAGATGAAGAAAATTGGAACCAAACGCCACTCCCCATGAATGTTTGTTTTCACCAAATAGGTGGACAGCAACATGTAATACTTTATCTCTCCTATATGGTCAGTTAAAGGAGAAAGGATTGTTGTATCAATTTGCATTTCATTTGTCAATAGGTACATTACTATTGCTGGTTTGCCCTAATGAGCTCAACCATTGCAATTTCCACCCTGCGTGCAGCAGTGGTAAGAATTGTCGTATCAAAATAAAATTTTGCAGAAAACACTTTCTCATCAAGATGAACAATTCTGTCAGGGAGCACCTTAAGAAAGTCACATTTCTATTTTTGGCATGCTGTAGAGGACTAATACAACCCCTGGCAATAATTATGGAATCACCGGCCTCGGAGGATGTTCATTCAGTTGTTTAATTTTGTAGAAAAAAAGATCACAGACATGACTGTGAGCGCCTTGGGCATTCCGCACGAATCTGCTTGAAGTGGGGGTGGGTGTTTGCACAATCTCATCCAAATATTATGTTTGCCAGACCATCCATTTCAATAAGATGTCTGATTTCCTCACAAATAAAGAATAAATCTCTGTTTTTTCCTGTCCTTATGTCATTTATTAAATGTGTTCCTTGTCAGCTGTTGTCTGGTGCAGCAAAAAAGTGCCATGACAAGCACGGTTGGTTCTCAATATTAACTACACGGACAATAATTTACTTCACGGAAATATTTTCCACAGCATTTATATTAACTCTCTCTCATGGAACCCTCATGGAAGCTTCAAAAAGTTCCTGTTTAAATCCAGGCGACTCTGCAGTTAAACAATCCGTTTGTTGCCGTCTGTACAAAGATAGCCACATTATTACAGAACATTTCCTGTTTCATGGACAAGACCCTTTCACAATAAGAGCACAAGACACAGAATTAATTTATTTTAGGTAGGTGTTTAATAAACTTTATTTAAAAAGAACATTAATTTCAGGTGGGCATTTAACCAACTTTGTGTCTGCTGCTTTTTCATCTCTGCAGAAAAAAAAAAAAAGTGACATGATGTGCACAGTTAGTTTCCAATGATAACCACGCAGACAACAATTTACGGAAACATTTTGCACAGCGTTACATTAAAACAGAAACTCTGGCACTCACGGAAGCCTCAAAAAACTCCTACCTGTTGAAATCCAGGAGACTGCGGTTAAATAATCCATTTGTTGCCGTCTGTGACTCCTACTCATTGAGATAAAAAAAAAAAAAAATCTTAATGTTCCCGTCAACCTCTCACTGAAACAGTGGAACATCCAGTCTGTCACTGACTGTCAACACTTGAAGGCAGTTTTCTCTGTGGTCAGTCCTGAAATGAGGAGTGTTCCTCTCTGTGTCCCACTCATTCACACTCAAAATGGCAAACAAACATCCAGCTGGCAGGAAAGATCTCTGTCTGAACGCCCCTCAAAATTCTGAACACGCACAAAGCTTTCTGACAAGCTTTGCGGACATCAGCTGACAAGGAACTCATTTTAGTGGATAGAAAAGACTTTTGTCAGACAAAAATGAACACAAATTGATAGCTCTTTCACCGTGTGACTGTACAAAGCTGGCCACATTGTTACAGAACACTTCCTTTTTCTTGCACAAGAGTCTTTCACAATAAAAGAAAAGACAAAGGGATGACATCATCACAAGTCCAACAGTGAAGAGGAGAAAAACATTGTGAAAATACATTATTTTTTGCCTTTTACAATATGCCGGAGGTCAGGGAATTAATTTATTTTAGGTGGGCATTTAATAAACTTTAATGTAAAATAATAATAATTTAATTGTGGGTGGGTGTTTAACCTGCTTTCTTCAAAAACAGGAGGCGGGTGGATGCTCGGCCCTGGACCCGCTGATGTGCAACGCAACACACACACACACACACACACACACACACACACACACACACACACACACACACACACACACACACACACACACACACACACACACACACACACACACACACACACACACACACACACACACACACACACACACACACACACACACACACACACACACACACACAGCTGTACCTTAAACCTCTTGTCCTGTAGCACTTTCTTGATAGCCACCATCTCTTGGTTGTCTATGAGCCGTGCTTGGTAGACAACTCCAAACGACCCATTGCCAATCACCTGCAAGAGATGGAGAAAAAAAAATTATGACTTGGGAAGTCTGAACCAACTAGATCTTATGGTAACTGATCTACAAGTTAATCAGCAGCCATATTTGGCAGTTATGCAAAATGTCTATGAGCAGTGTCATTCTCTGCAGTGTATTATATCACATGTGATATAATACACTAGCCGATTACCTGCCACAGGACAGGTTTAATTCAGTGACTGAAATGAAAACCTCATCTTCACCAAAAAAAGCTATCACCTCCTACCTATCCTGGATTCCAGAGAACTGTTAAGGCACCTTGACACTTGCACAAATTTGATCCACACACTGGCACGCACCTTTACGTGCCAGTGAGTAAACGCGTCATAAACTGTTCTAAACTGCGTTAACTGTTTGTGGCTGCATGCTAGTGCGCAAAGAAAATTTTGAAATGTTCAAAACTTCTGGCACGCATTAATTTTGTGAACTAGTCATGAACATTACGCAATATATTCGAAAACTCTGCGTTTCAATGAGTGTCACTGCACGCAGCGCATCTGAGCAATTATGACGAGATGTCAAATAACATCATAAACATTACATACATAATAAACATAATTTTAGAGATATGTTATCTAACTCATAAGAATGAATGAAAATGCAACTATTTTACCAATCCACTACAACACATATTATAAATAATTACCTTTGAGACAAGATTCCAAAGCATTCTCCACCACATGACGCGCATGAGACAACCTGTAGCTGTAGATAATTTCTGTGTGATTCTGGGAGTGATGAGAGATGGTCTCATCAACCACGTTCTGAGAGAAAATGTGTCATCGGGTACGAAATTATTTTATATAGCGTGGTGCCCAGCGGGACAAAGGCGGATCAAAGCGGGACGCATTCGCATGACGAATTGCGTGGCAACGTGGGGATCAAATTTGTGCAAGTGTCAAGGCACCTTTAGGGTGCAATTAAAGCTGCCTCAAGAAGACACTACTACTATTACCACTACTACTACGATACTTGCAAAAATGAAGCGTAAAAGTTCAGAGGAAAAATTAAAGAATAGAAATAAAGTATGACACCAAACTTTGAGCACACGTGCCAATGATGATGCAGCACAGAAGTACTCTATCCTTAACTACAAGTACTAAAGTACTCAATAACCTATGTGGCTTGCAGTATGTCAAAGTATGTGTGTGCCAGGTTTGGTTCAATTCTGAAGTGCTGTTTGAACAGGAGAGGGACATATACACACACACACACACACACACACGTCTCATAGTATATAGAAGTGAAGAAGCACAGTTCACCAAATAATACAGCACGCTCTGCCAAACTAGCTGCTTGCACACATCACATATCAGTAGTAGTGAAATCTTTAATGATGAAACATCTGACATAACAATCTGGTTAACCTCCACACTGAAGAGCACCAAAGGCCCATTTATACATGCAACTGACAAATATGATGTATTAATAAAATACTAAAAGTTTAATTTTCTCCCCTTGAAGATGCCGTAACAGAACAATTTCCTTCATGCAGACCTTCATATAGTGTGCTTATGTGTTGTGTGTACCAAATTCATGGACAGACAGATAGACTCCCCCATCTTTGTAAAGACCAGCCAGATATGGTAACAGAAATTCTGTTATATTGGGTGATAAAAATTATTGTACTTATCAATCAATCAATCAATTTTTTTTTTATATAGCGCCAAATCACAACAAACAGTTGCCCCAAGGCGCTTTATATTGTAAGGCAAGGCCATACAATAATGATGTAAAACCCCAACGGTCAAAACGACCCCCTGTGAGCAAGCACTTGGCTACAGTGGGAAGGAAAAACTCCCTTTTAACAGGAAGAAACCTCCAGCAGAACCAGGCTCAGGGAGGGGCAGTCTTCTGCTGGGACTGGTTGGGGCTGAGGGAGAGAACCAGGAAAAAGACATGCTGTGGAGGGGAGCAGAGATCGATCACTAATGATTAAATGCAGAGTGGTGCATACAGAGCAAAAAGAGAAAGAAACAGTGCATCATGGGAACCCCCCAGCAGTCTACGTCTATAGCAGCATAACTAAGGGATGGTTCAGGGTCACCTGATCCAGCCCTAACTATAAGCTTTAGCAAAAAGGAAAGTTTTAAGCCTAATCTTAAAAGTAGAGAGGGTGTCTGTCTCCCTGATCTGAATTGGGAGCTGGTTCCACAGGAGAGGAGCCTGAAAGCTGAAGGCTCTGCCTCCCATTCTACTCTTACAAACCCTAGGAACTACAAGTAAGCCTGCAGTCTGAGAGCGAAGCGCTCTATTGGGGTGATATGGTACTACGAGGTCCCTAAGATAAGATGGGACCTGATTATTCAAAACCTTATAAGTAAGAAGAAGAATTTTAAATTCTATTCTAGAATTAACAGGAAGCCAATGAAGAGAGGCCAATATGGGTGAGATATGCTCTCTCCTTCTAGTCCCCGTCAGCACTCTAGCTGCAGCATTTTGAATTAACTGAAGGCTTTTTAGGGAACTTTTAGGACAACCTGATAATAATGAATTACAATAGTCCAGCCTAGAGGAAATAAATGCATTACTTATGACTGAGTAACATTTGCAACAACAGCTCAGGTGATAAAGTTGTTCAACATATAACAGTAGACTTTCTCTGGAGCCCACAGATCTCAGCTTTATGTCGTTCTTTGCTCTGATAACTGAAGTGAACAGTGTAATGACTTATTTTGGACAATAATGTACAAGGACACATCTTGTTAGCACTAGCTGGTTTTGGGTTTTATAGTTACTGACCTTGATGTCTGTATAAGAGACTTCCTGTGGGCGGTCTGGTCCTTGCCCTGGTGTTGCCACAACTGTTGTTACTTTCCCGCTGTCTCCTAAGCAACAAGACGGAAAACACGGTCAACATGAAATCAGGTGACTTCAGGATACAGAGCACACAGAAAACACCACTGGCAACCATGTGCTGTCTTTCATACAGAATTCCCAACATCGTCAAAACAATATCGCTGACATTCAACTCAGGATGCTTGTTGTAGCCAAACTAAGCATGGAGACTGTCTCCCTAACAGCCATTTTTAGAATTAGGTCAACAGTGGCATCATGAATAAATCACTTTTATGAAGCCGCTGGAAAAGAAAAACAAACATTTTTATTCAAGATACTGTGCCAATAATAATAATAATAATAATAACTAGCGCATTGTACGTGGCAATCCACAGGCTCTAGATTGGGTAGTGTTTATAAAATAGGTAGCTGATATTTTTAAAGGGATGGTAATAAATTGCACAAAGTTTCTATAATGAGCTGGAATGACATGTGAACAGAAGTCCCTGACCCTTTCCACACAGGTATCCCCAATGAGAATGGGCTGAATGTCCATTTTAGAGAAAGTGATTGCATTAATAATCATGCAACCACTTTCTGATGAATTATGTCTAGAAGAAGATAGCACTTTCATTAAAGTACTATTTTTTTTCCCATTTCATGAGCATTATTAGTCCAACAAACACAAACCAAGCAGAAAACCTTTGACTACAAAGTAATTGTACAAATTCACCTCACAGAGGGTGAAAAAGTCAATAATGTATTGCTGCCATGAAAACTGACCAGAGTTGTCCAAACCTGTGTCAGAGACAAACCCAAACCCAAACCTGTGTCCCCAAACCCGTCAGATCTGACAGACTTCAGAACACATACTTACTTAGCTGAGTCAGCATGTAGGTAGATATGATAAATTTTCAATTGTAATGTTCTGAGGAAGACTTGAGGCTCCTTCTGTGAATGTCAGGTTGATGACAGAAAGTCACACTGATACAAAAACACTGAACGTGTGCACAATGAAACAATGATAAAAACAGAAACTCTGGCAAAACCAGAATGAAGCCTGTGACAGATAATTGACCTCAGACAAGTTTCTAAAATGTGGAAGCTGTTTTTCATACTGTAGTATGGGGGAAATAAATAAATCACATCTCTGTCTTTGCAGAGACAGACAACCAAAAATAAATAAAACATGTCTTTTTATAGCCTGTATGGACTGCATACGCGTTTTATGTGTTGTTGTCCAGCAGGTGAGCTCAGTGTATGAGATCATCATGGAGACCTTGTGAGCTAGTCACTCTGCAGGTCTCGCTGTTTCAGCTGTAACAGACACCAGCCTGTCACACTTTTTTAGCTGAGGACAAGTTACTGCATGTGCTGGAATAAAGACAAGTAGCTCTGGCTGTGAAAGGGCCACAATGAAACAGCTGTTGTCTGGTATGGTCATAGTCAGACCGACAGCAATAACACTGGCAAAAGCTGATCCATTCCATTAAACATAGCAGATCACCAATACAAAAATTTATTAATTAATTATTTATTAATTTATTATAATTTTTAGATTATAAAAAGGAACAAATAATTAGTTTATAAGCTTCTTCTCATGCTTTGCCAGCCAAAGCCACATAAATAAATCCACAAATTGTAATTAATGTCCGATTGATGACAATTAATGAAAATTAGAATTACAGTGCATTGTTTTGGGGAGTGTTGGGAATTTCTGTGCCTGATGTGGCTTGTCAAACACAGTACTCCAGATTTTAGTTTATGCCATTTATTTATTAAAGAGTATGGTTTTGTCCTCCTCACATTACACTTTCTGTAATGAGTAACGGTTTTAATTTTTAACAAGACAGACTGCAATTATATGACACCTTCATGCTCAAAGCCCTTTACAGTGATTTTGTCTGCACACCCCATTCCCCACCACACACACACACACACACACACAAGTCAGATTGTTGCCATGCAAGGAACTCAAATGCACACATAGTGTGACTTGACAACTAAAGGTGCCCTAGCACAAGCGTGTTTTTGATTCAAGACCTGTGTCAACCTGTGTTGTGCTGGAGAGTAAACTTGTCTTTAACGGGTGCAGACAGGACGCCAAAGGAGCTCCGGTGTGTGCTATTGCGCACAGAGAATTGTAAAATGTTCAAAAAATCTTTCACGCACAAATGTCGTGCTATGTGGCGTGATCTAATCTCCAACACGACGTGCAGCTCATCAAGTGGATTAAACAAGAAGTGAACAGAGCGAGAGGTGACGTCAGCGGATCGCATCAGAGCGCATCTGACGGATTATGACAAGAAGTTAAATCTGTTATAAGCATACTTTAACAGCTGCACACATGACGGAAAGTAAATGCAACTGTTTTATCAAGCCATGGCAAGGTAAACATGACAAATAATGACCTTTTTAGACAGCTCAAAATGCTTTCTGCAGCTTGTTAGGTGCGTGTACAAATGGCTCTGGTTGCAGCCTCCTCTGTGATTCAGGAAGTGATTAGAGCCATTTCAATAGCAAATTTGCAGAAAAAAATGATAAATCTGCCACAAAATAATTATTTTATATATGTAGCATCCAGGGCAGAGTGCATGGCAGCCGGTAGAACAAAGAATGGCGTCCAGCTGTGAACACAGCGGGTGGGATCGTCATGACACAGGTCGTGCTGTTGCGTGAATCAAAAACATGCTTGTGTCAGGGCACCTTTACACTTGTATTGAGACAGCATACTTGACACGTCATTTAAAATAGAGTTACTCCCATCTCACATACGAAAACATATCCATGATCCAGTCAGTCAGTATTGTTTGGTCCCAACAACATCTGGATTCATGAGGTATTAGGTAGTGTCATGAGTTGTAGTGTCACCAAGTGAGAGAGGAAACAATCGTCACACCACTTTGAACTGGAGATGTCACAAGATAACTGTCAATCAGAAAAACAAACAACTAGACGTGCACCAATCTAATGTTTTATTTTTGTTTTTTAGATGAGCTGATAACAGATAGATGTAACTAGTAGACATGTAATAGACAATACAATAATGACCACAGGAAAGCAGTTTTCCTCTAAAATCACAGATGATTGAAAGCAGATAACTGTTAAATTCTATGGCAATGGTTTTACAGTTGCAGCAAATTTGTATTTGGAAGCTAATTGTGATCATAAAATTTTCGCACTATTTTGATATTTCTCGCAATATTACCTAAGAAACACCACTTTATGACCAGTGTTCTACTGAATGATTACTAAAGGTTTTGCATCAGCAAGAAACATAGCTTTGACTAGAGATGGGTATCGAGAACCAGTTGCTTTCAGGTATCGTTAAGAAATGAGTCGATCCACCTACATCAATAATCTTTTTGCTTAATGATTCCCTTATTGGTCCTTCAGAGTGGCCGTTGTTTTGGGGGGTGTTTGTCAGGAAAATGATCATTTCTCTACATTGAATACAGACCCTGCAGCGGGTCTGTTATCAACTTTTCTGCAGCACGGCTTCGCTTTGAACCAATCGAAGCAGTGATTCGATCTACTGCTTCGTTGATTCATTGTTTCATTTCGCTTTATCTTAATTTTTCCCTGCTAAAACCCTAAACAGCATATGTCTGTGACTAATATTTACCTTTTTTATGTTAAACCAACCTGTTATGGTCTTCTGAACCTGTTGAAAGATGTATTTTATAACTTAAAAACAGGGCCGATACTAACACGTTATGTCTATGGCGTTTTATATGTTAAAGTTAGCATTAAGCTGTTCACATCTCAGCACATCTGTGTGCATTTGTTTTCTGTATAATAATTAATGGCTCCGCGTTCATTGTCATAAAAGAGTCAAATTGTAATTTTTTAAAATTTATTTTTATTCATATATTAATAATAGCAACAACAACAACAGGCTAATAGTAGTAATAACTAATAATGCTACAATACAATTTTAGAGAAAGAGACAAAAAGTACCTGATGAATCAAAACACAACAGAAAAGATAAAACCAACTAACAATGAAAATAAATAAATACATATACGAGAAAGAAATAACTAGAAATAAATAACTGTTTCCTGTGAACACCTAGTGACTCTTACACCTCCACTTCATCCCCGTTTTATTTAAGTTTAATGACAATTTGTTTTGGTCAAACCATATTTTCATATTTTCAATTTGTTAATTTCTTGAGATGTAACAATGTGATTTCCTATAGAAACGATCTGCCAAGCTAGAAAACTGCTGCATCCTCGTAAGGGCAAAATACTACTGGAATAAATGTGAATAAGGAAAGTTGGGTTTTTTCTCACCAAAATGGATGCTGCACTCACTGCAGTTTATTGTCTGGAATAGCCCCAGATTGCATTTCAGAGTTTCTAGAATTCAAAAATTTTCATGCGGTTGGTGTTGGGGGGTAATTTTGGGGTAATTGTGACTCACTTTTGTGCAGATTAAAGTCACTAACTGAGACTCCTGTCTTGTTGCGAGAAAGAAACAAGAACCGTCCTCCGTTCTGTTCTCGCAGCTCCAAACACTGTGCTGCTCTCTGCAGAGTCAAGTTAGAACGATAGAGTCCAGTCGGAATTAATAAATTCAAAGAGCAATGCTGTTTAAATCAAATGACACCACTTTCCAAACATTGTAATACAAACAAACTGCAATCGATCAAAACGTTTTTTTTCCCCTCCCAAAACGAGACGTCCTGCGCTGATGTGCCGCAGTCGGCTGAGCTCAGCTCAAAGGTTGGAGTGACATTCAAAATGTCTGAAAGGAAATGCGGTTGACAAAAACTACAGATTTTATTTATGTCCAGAGATCAAGGATTCAGTGACCAATTTAAAATGTTGTTAACACAGAATACCTGTAAAGCCTACTTTTAGTACAGAGAAAATTCACAAAAGGTATCGATAAAGAAAGGGATTGATAAGCGGAATCGATAACGATAAAATCTTATTAATACCCATCCCTAGCTTTGACCCCTCATGGTCAGTTAGCTAAAACTGAAGGAACCCAGTAAGGAAACCTCAGAACTCTGATGCTATCAAACAAGTATGTCCTTTAAACCATACCATAACCCAGCATCACTCTGATTTCTAATGTAAAGTGTTGGGTAGGTACCCGTGAGTGTCCTAGTGCCTACACCCCTGTTCCATACCAATAAGGTTTTGGTATCATGAAATATAAAGTAGGAGCAAGTCAATTCCTCGACATTTAAGAAGCAGACAGTCCAGCTCTTGTCGTGGATCACTTGCATCCTCCAGGCGCGGGCCACCTGCTGTTACGCTTTGTCCCATTGGTGACCTTGTGAGGAGAACTTTTAGCTCTGATCCCTCTCGAGTCAAAAGAACCGGTTATCTGGTGACTGTCACTAAAATCCCCAAATGAAATATTGAATCAGGCACTTATTATCCGTGTATCAACCTAACCTAGCTAAACCACAAAGAACTAAATCAGTGTAAGCGCCGATTCACGTTGACAGCAGAGGCAGTGGAATCAAAATGATATTCATATGTTTCACAAGTAAAACATAATATTCCTCACGTCGGCTGGGTGCACACTGAAGGAAAGCCAAGAATGTCAAGCTGCTTCGGTTTAACATCAGCAGGGTAATTAACAATGTACAAAACAAGTGGCTAACGTTAGCTAGCATGTTACTGAGGTGGTCAGCCATAGCAGCAGCAACGACTTTCCTCCAGGATATTGTGAAACCAATATTCACCTTTACCGTGGAAGCAAAAGCAAAGACTAAAGTTTACAGAACAAGCAAGCTTAAACACTGAGCTAGCGGTAGATCAGAACTTACTTGAAAGCTTTAAGTTCGAGCATCCCGATGAGCTGCTACCGGAGGCCTGCGGGACCCCGGATTTTCCTGTGCTGCTCCCCACGGCAGCGGCTGATCCAGCGGACGCGGCAGCGGCTCCTAGAACACCTGGCGGCTCAGCAAACGAGCTGGTCCTCTGCCGCCCGCTGCCGCTCATATCTCTTTGCAGGGGTCAGGGTGGTATTTTCACTTATTTCGACCAAGTGACTGTTAATTGAATATCCAACAGCGAATAATTTTGCACGGACACAACGAGAAACACAGATCTACTTGCCGCTGGTTGTCCGGACTGACAGCGCTTCGTTGACACCTAGAAACAGAGACAACCGACTGTTCGCAATGCCACCTGGGAAATGAAGTTCGAAGGAGTTGTTGGTCATGTTTCTTACAGCCTCACTATATATATATATATATATATATATATATATATATATATATATATATATATATATATATATATATATATATATATATATATATATATATATATATAGGGCAGCACGGTGGCTTAGTGGTTAGCACTGTTGCCTCACGGCGAGAGGGTCATGGGTTCCCGCCTGTGGCCTTTCTGTGTGGACTTGGCATGTTCCCCCCATGTTTGCGTGGGTTTCCTTCGGGTGCTCCGGTTTCCTCCCACATCCAAAGACATGCGGGTTAGGTGGATTGAAATCTTTAAATTGTCTGTAGGTGTGTGCGTGTGACTGTGTTTGTTTGTGGCCCTGCAACAGACTGGCGTTCTGTCCAAGGTGTACCCCGCCTCACGCTCTATGACTGCTGGGATAGGCTCCAGCCCCCCCCGCGACCCTTAATTGGACTAAGCGGTTGAAGGTGTGTGTGTGTGTGTGTGTGTGTGTGTGTGTGTGTGTGTGTGTGTGTGTGTGTGTGTGTGTGTGTGTGTGTGTGTGTGTGTGTGTGTGTGTGTGTGTGTGTGTGTGTGTGTGTGTGTGTGTGTGTGTGTGTGTGTGTGTGTGTGTGTGTGTGTGTGTGTGTGTGTGTGTGTGTAAAGGAATCCAAAAAGGCTAGGACCAAAACTTATATTGGATCAGTTCCCACTGACCAATAGCATTAGAGCTTACTGCCAACAGCTAGCCAGTCAGAGCGCGGCATACAATTATTCATGAGATGACATCACTAATGACGTAGCAGAGGTCAGGAACTTGCTGACAGACGCTGGATGAAAAAATGGCAACAAACATGTCAACAACAGCATCTTCCAGCGAGGTTGGCTGAGTTCACAGAGGAGGAACTGGTGGAAATACTGAACTCCAAGGATGCCAAAAACACTAAGAAGGTAGACAATCACGCTACTGACGTTTTAGAAGCATTCATATGGTGTTCACAACAAAATAAATTGATCTAATTTATTTAATTTTTATTTATTTATTTAATTTATTTAATTTATTTAATTTATATTGGACTCGGCTACGCTTCATCCAATATAACTTTTCTTCATCCAATATTTCTCTATGTTGGACTCCTTACCATCCATTATTTGTATATATATATATATATATATATACACACACACATATACATAGATACATTGTCCAATACATACTGATACTGATGGATTGCCTACTCCGGGTAGGGGATCAGCTCTTGCCCCAAGTGAAGGAGTTCGCCGCAGCAGGGGTGGTATTGCATTCGCTCTGCAGTACTGTTGTGACGAAAAGGGAGAGGAGCCGAAAGATGACTCTCTCAATCTACTGGTCAATCTTTGTTCCTACTCTCACCTATGGTCATGAGGGTTGGGTCATGACTGAAAGAACTAGATCGCGGGTACAAGCGGCCGAAATGGATTTCCTCAGGAGGGAGGCTGGTGTCTCCCTGAGAGATAAGGTGAGAAGCTCGGTCATCTGTGAGGAGCTCGGAGCAGGCCCACTGCTCCTTTGTGTTGAAAGGATCCAGCTGAGGTTGTTTAGGCACCTGTAAGGATGCCCCCTGGGCACCTCACTAGGGAAGTGTTCCAGGCACATCCAGCTGGGAAGAGACCCGAGGGAAGACCCGGGACTAGGTGGAGAGATTTTGTCTCCACACCAGCCTGGGAACGCCTCGGTATCCCCCAGTCAGAGGTGGTTAATGTATCCCAGGAAAAGGAAGTATAAGTTAGCTTCTTTCAGTACCATCACCATTTAGTTTAAACACTGGCAAATCTACCCGTTTTAAATAGCTGGCCCTAAAGGACATTGCAGCACTCTTCTTGGGGTTGTATAGTACACAGTGGTTGTCACCAAACAGCTCACATACTTTCTACAGTTTGTTGAGTCCTGCCACTGAGGGCACAGTTAGCATCAGGTCATCTGCATACATCATGTGGTTAATTAGTATGACACTATAATGGCAGCCAACATGACAATTATTTAGCCTGTGGCTCAGGTCATCCACATAGATATTAAATAAATGAGGGGACAAAATGCTACCCTGTTTGACACCATTAAATACTCCAAAGAACTCTGAGAGATCATCCCCCACCTGATACGCATTTTCTGGTTAGCATACCATAACCAGTAAGCTAACTATATAATCAGGAACTCCTCTCCTAATGAGAGCTTTATATAATACTGAGTGATTTACCCTATCGAAAGCTTTACTACCATAGAGGAAACATGTAAACATACAGCCGTTAAGCACTCTATAGGCATAGATTATTTCTTTCATCACATATATACACTGGTCTGTGCCGTGATGAGCAGCTGATTGGGGTTGGTTACCCTGTATTCAGACATGCGATTTAATAATATAAATTCCAAAACTTTGCAAACAATGCTAGCTAATGCTATGGGCCGATAGTTGTCCTTGGACATGATATTACCTGCTTTGTCCTTAATGACAGGTACGAATACCACTGAAATCATAGAATCTGGCAGCACACCGTACACTAAGAGACTAGAAAAACGACTAAGAAGGTCTAGCAGATGAGTGGATGCATATTTAAGGTGCTTGGCATAGATACCATCAAGTCCACAAGATTTGTTCTTTTCCATGTTCTTGATGTCCATCCTGATCTACTGTTGAAACAAAAATCTCTTCATATCTTCTATTCACCTTGTCATTATACAGTTGTATGCAAAAGTTCAGGCACCCCTAATAATTTTCCTGATTTTCCTTTATAAATCATTGGTTGTCTGGATCAGAATTTTCAGTTAAATATATCATATCGTCACCTTCCTAAAATAATGGCCTAAGTCATGTGTGGAACGAACACACATCCCAGAGATGTGAAATGAAGATTCTAGTATTTACAGAAAGTGTGGAATAATTATTTAAACAAAATTGGGCAAGTGCATACATTTGGGCACTCTTGTCATTTTATTGATTTAAATACATTTATCACTAATTACTGGAACACAAAATTGGTTTTGTAAGCTCACTGACCCTTGACCTCCTTACACAGGTGAATCCAGTCATGAGAAAGGGTATTTAAGGTGGCCATTTACAAATGTTTCTCCTCTTTGCATCTCTTCTAATGAGTGGCAACATGGGAGCCTCTAAACAACTCACAAATGACCTGAAAACAAAGATTGTTCAACATCATGGTTTAGGGGAAGGATACAAAAAGCTATCTCAGAGATTTCAGCTGTCAGTTTCCACTGTGAGGAACATAGTGAGGAAATGGAAGATCACAGGCACAGTACTAGTTAAGGCCCGAAGTGGCAGGCCAAGAAAAATCTCAGATAAGCTGAAGTGAAGAATGGTGAGAACAGTCATAGTCAACTCACAGACCTGTTCCAAAGACCTACAACATGATCTTGCTGCAGATAGTGTCTCTGCGCATCATTTAACTATACAGCGCACTTTGCACAAAAAGATGCTGTATGATGCTGTAATGCAGAGGAAGCCTTTTCTGTGTACATGCCACAAACAGAGTCACTTGAGGTATGCTAAAGTACATTTGGACAAGCCAGCTTCTTTTTGGAATAAGGTGCTGGGGACTCATGAAACTAAAATCAAGTTATTTGGACATAACAAGGGGCAGTATACATGGCTGAAAAAGAACACAGCATTTCAACAAAAACACTTGCGACCTACAGTAATATTTGGAGGTGGTTCCATCATGCTGTGGGGCTGTGTGGCCAGTGCAGGTACTGGGAATCTTGTTGAAGTTGAGGGTCACACGGATTCCAGTCAATATCAGCAGATTCTTGAGAACAATGTTCATGAATCAGTGACAAAGATGAAGTTGCGCCGGGGCTGGATCTTTCAACAAGACAACGACCCTAAACACTGCTCAAACTCTACTAAGGCATTCATACAGAGGAACAAGTACAATGTTCTGGAATGACCATCTCAGTCCCCGGACCTGAATATTATTGAAAATCTGTGGTGTGATTTTAAGTGGGCTGTCCATGCTTGGAAACCAACAAACCTGACTGACCTGGAGATGTTTTGTAAAGAAGAATGGTCCAAAATACCTTCAGCCAGAATCCAGACTCTCGCTGGAAGCTATAGGAAGTGTTTAGAGACTGTTATTTCTGCAAAAGGAGGATCTACTAAATACTGATGTATTTTTTTCTGTGTGGGTGCCAAAATTTATGCACCTTCCTAATTTTGTTTAAAGAATTATTGCACACTTTCTGTAAATCCTATAAACTTCATTTCACTTCTCAAATATCACTGTTTGTCTGATATATGATATATTTAACTGAAATTGCTGATCAAACAACCAATGATTTATAAAGGAAAATCATGGAAATCATCAGGGGTGCCCAAACTTTTACATACAACTGTAGTTTTCATGTGTTTGTTTATGGCAGTTGAAAAGGTTCTCAAAGCGACTCTTCCAGATTGCAGCACCACCTGACACTCCATCTATGGTGGTCGGCAGGGGGGCGTTCCTTTGATTTGTTATTTTAACCTCCTTCCAAAAGGATTTTACATCCAAGTTGGAAAGCTTTTTGGCCAGTGACTCTTTCTGCATAATGTTTTCATTATTTTTTATAAACCTTATGGCGTACTACTGACATTTCGCTTTAGTGTTTTTGTGGAGGTCAAAGATTTGGCCCTGTTCAGGCTTGCCTGCACCTAACCATACTTCTCTCATTTCAAGTGAGGCTTTATATAAGTCGGCCAACTGTTCCTTCCATCCTGGCATATTAAATCCACTCTGGTTCAAAGCGTTATTGAAGACCTGACTCCCAACATTTTTAAAGCACTTGATAATGACATTGTACAATAATCTGACGCCATCTGCATGCTGAATATTGCTACAATTTGTATCTCTGCAATACACACAACCATATACAGGAACATCCTTTAACAGAACCTCAGTAATACAGGCATTACACTCTGCTTCAGACAGAATTTCCCAGTTTAGTCTCGGGGTGCAACTGTTGGTAATATTCGTCAGGCTAGGTATCTCTTCAACCAACAGAGATAAAGCATCCAGAATATGATCTTCATCTGTCAAGTTATAACACACATTCATATCATTGATAGCACTGTCAAAGGTTTCTGTAGACACAGCATGGTCTAACCAGGTACCGGATCAGTTGATGAAGCTCCAGCGCCATGGAAAAGTTGGTGTAAGTCATTTATGTTATGTAAGTCCTACTTACTGTACCATGTTTCCTGAATACAAATAATGTCATTGCTGCCCAACGCGTACACCAGATCCTGTCAAAAATCAAGTTCTCTTACAGCTTTGGGGAGACCTCTGCTGTTGTAACTCAGTCGATGTAATTTGCTGATCATTGAAGGTGTTGTTAAGATCCCCCTGACCATCCTCAGTAACACTGATGTCATGTCTTGCGTACCTCATACCAGGTAGAGCTGCCCACCCCAAGTCTGCATTGGTCTGCATTCCCTCCACCATCGGACAAAAACACACTCTGGCCACAGACTGTCAGCCATGGATACAGAAGGGTTTGTACATTCACATGTCACATGAAAGAAGGAATAGGTGTTGTACCTCGTCACCACCCTCTCAACTTTAAGTTCCAAGTTCTGCTTTGCTTTCAGGTAAACCTCAAGGTCAGCACTAATGTAAATAGTATACTTAGATTTGTGTACTTTTTCTTGAATCCAGTTGATGTCGATGTTGCGCTGAGCATATGTTTGCACTATTTACTTATATTTTTTATACATTTTTTATACATGTTTGTGTACAGCATTGTAAATAATATTTGTTTGTATAATAGCTGAAGTACTTTGTTTTTGAATAAGATTAGTTCTGTATGTTAGTTTTGGTGCATTAATGGTTTACCTGTTGTCATGGGTGCAACTTCCGTTTTCCTGTTTTGATGAGATGCTATGGCAGACTTGTACTTCGGAGCGGCATGAAAACGTTATAAAAGACTTTCAAATAAGTTGATCAATCAAGTTGATGAGAAGAAAATAAGAATAAACCCCCAGCCTTAGCCACAAGCAGGCCAAAGTAGTTAGTTTCATCTCGTTATACTGCATATATGTATTTTGCTGGTAATATGGCTAATTATTTCTGTTATATTTGTGCTTGTTTCTTGCCAATTCTGGTGTTAAAAGAGCAGTAAACATCTGTGAAAAAAGAACTCTTGTCTTTGCGTTGTGACTGAGTCCAGTGTTAGGTTCTTTTATGTGATGAGTGATCTCAAAAAGAATTGGACAGGAAACGGACTTCAAAGTTTAGATGTTATATTGAAAAAGTTCAAACACTGATACAGAGAGTCATCTGCAGCACTGGGATCTCTGACCAGATCACATGCAAACATCTAGAACAAAGAGCCCAGATTTCCTTTCTACGCTAACTTTTGTTCCTCCAGCCGGCCATATGTGGGCAGTCCTTAGCCTGTCGTGAATCAGCGTCTATGTTATTGGCTGCAAAGTGAAGTAGGTGGGTATTTGCAGGTGTGTGTTCATGTTACGTTCAAAACAGTATGTAAAAATGTTATAGTGTATGTCTGCGTGTCATGCAACACATCAGAGTGTTCCATCATGTTAGGGAGGGGTGTTATTTCAAAAAATTTGGAAATCTATAAATATTTGCATGGACTATGGAAATACATATGTTACGATCAATTGTAACAAACAAAATCGATGTCATTTTTATTTCAGGAACATCAGTTGAGTATAATCATCACATGTAAAGAATGACATGGCCAGAATGAACTAATTATAAGCAACAGAGTGGTTTTCTACGTCAATAGCACATATACGACACACGCCTTACTTGAAATTTTCAAACGCTCCGTCCATACGCTCATATTCACACAAGCAAGACAGCAGAGAATTGGTCTTACCTCAAACATCTGGCAAATGAGATGGCTCCTGAACTTGATTGTGAAGTCGGATTACTAATTGGCTATAACTGCCCACGGGCTTTACTGTCCATTGAAGTGGTCAGTGGAGAAAGAGACCAGCCATTTGGACTAAAATCTATGTTACAATGGCACATTATCGGCTACAACCACTCTGAAAGCTAACTTGAAGATAAGATTGGTGTTAGTGATCGTGTTATCGTGAAGCAAGTCCTGCCAGCTGTTGACGAGTCTCATAAATTCAAAGGTGAAGTCCACTTTGTAAGCAGAAACAAAGTTAAGGACGTAATAACTCCAGCAGAGGTCATCAAAGTGCTTGATTCAGACTTTGTTGAAAGGGCCACAGAAGAAGATTCAATGTCACAAGAAGATTTGATGTTCTTGGCAAACGTAAAGGAAGGCATGAAGCAAAAACAAAATGGACATCTTGAAATGCTGTTACACTTTAAAGAAGAAAAGCCTAACCTACCAAACAATAGAGTTTCTGTAGAACATAAACTAAAGTGTCTGGAGAAGTGCCTGAGAAAGGATGACTGCTATCTCAAGGACTGTGGAATTCATGGAGGACATGATAAAGAGAGGTGATGCTGAAAAAGTGCCAGAGATGGAGATAAACAAAAAACCAACATGGTATATTCCGCATCATGGTGTTTACCATACCCAAAAACCAGGTAGGATCCGCATAGTCTTTGATTGCTCTGCAAAAACCCAGAATACATCTCTCAATGAACATCCTTTGAGTGGACCTGACTTCACTAACGCCCTTGTTGGAGTTCTATGTCACTTCAGAAAGGGACAAGTAGCTATCGTGTGATGTGGAGCGCATGTTTTACCAATTTCATATTGTTGCCGAAGACCAGGATTACCTCAGACTCCTATGGTGGGAGGAAGGTAATATGGATAAACCAACATCAGTGTTTCATATGAGGGTCCCCCTATTTGGAGCAGTATCCTTACCTGGATGTGCAAACTTTGGATTCAAGCATCTCGCTGCACAAGGTGAAGGCAAGTTCAGTCAAGCCAACATTAAGTTCATACAGCGCAACTTTTATGTGGACGATGGCTTGGTCATTGTCGATTCTGAAGAAGAAGCTATCCAGCTTATAAAAGAAGGAAGAGATCTCTGTAACTCTGGAAAGTTACACCTCCACAAATTCATCAGCAACAACAAGGAAGTGATTGCCTCTATCCCACAGGAGGAATGTGCAAGAGGAGGCATTGATTTGGACCTGGCTTTGGGAGAGCAAGATCAAAAGGGCTTTAGGAGTCCAGTGGTGTGTAACTTCAGACACATTTCATTTCAGAGTCATTGTAAAACACAATCCCTGTACTAGAAGAGTAGCACTGTCTACAGTAGCCTCAATTTTTGATCGTCTTGGATTTGTTGCTCCTTACATCCTTGTTGGGAAAAGAATCCTTCAAACAATGTGCCAAGACAAGTTAGACTGGGATGAGCCGCTTCCAGATGACCTCAAGCCACATTGGGAAGCCTGGCTACAAGACCTCCTCAACCTGTTTTCAATAAAGGTCCCATGGTGCTATGTGCCTCCAACATTCAAAGACATTCAGTAGCACGAGTTACACAGTTTTTGTGATGCCAGCGTTTCTGGTTATGGAGTATGCTCGTACCTTAGAGCTGTACCCAAGTCTGGAAAAGTTCACTGTACTCTTGTAATGGGCAAGGCAGGAGTCACTCCAACAAAAGTAACAATTATTCCAAGACTCAAACTCTCTGCTGCTGTGGTGGCCACAAGAACAGCTTGCTATCTAAACAGAGAGCTAGAGATTGAAGAAATCAAGCAATACTTTGGACTGATTCCAAGGTCGTTCTTGGTTACATTAATAATGATGCAAGAACATTTCACATATTCGTAGCAAATCACATTCAAAGAATCAGATCAAGCACTGAACCAAGTCAATGGCAATATGTTGTGTCTGAACAAAATACAGCCACCCATGCATCTCGTGAAGTCATGACAAAGGAACTGGTCGACTCAAACTGGTTCACTGGACCAAGTTTCTTATGGTAAGAGGAACTTCCTAAGGAAGAGGATAAGATCAAAGAGATCAACAGTAAAGATCCCAAGCTAAAAATGCTACAAGTTCACACAATCAAAGTAAAAGAAGAGAGGTCGCTTTCAGATCGAATGAAGAACTTTTCAGATAGGAAGAGATTGGTAAAGGGTATAGCACGATTAAACCGCTTGGCAAAGCATGCAAAGAACAAAATGAAAATATCAAATGAAACGACTACACTGGATGAGAGAAAGGATGTAGAAGAATTCATAATTTGAACTGTACAAAACGAAATGTTCTATGAAGAAATCAAGTCAAAGAAACAGAAAGGTGACAACACAAACAAAGCTTCACAAGTTAAGTCCCTTTATTGACTACAGTGATGTTGTAAGGGTAGGAGAACAACTGACTGGAGTGTCACTACATCCTAATGTCAAACGTCCTGCTATCCTGCCGAAAGAACATCATGTGTCACGCCTACTCATCAAACATTTCCATGAAAAGATCCATCACCAAGGTTGTGGTATGACAGTCAATGAAATCCAAGCCAATGGGATTTGGATTATTGGTTGTAGCAGTAGTGTGTCATCATTCATTTATAAGTGTGTCAAATGCAGAAAATTCAGGAAATGCAATCAGGAACAAAGGATGGGCGACCTACCTCCAGAGAGGATGGAAACTACCCCTCCATTTGCGTATAGTGGTATGGATCGCTATGGACCATTTCATGTGAAGAAAAGAAGGTACGGACTCTTATTCACCTGCATGTGTTCAAGGGCCATCCACATTGAAGTCCTGGATGACCTCAGCATTGATTGTTTCATCAACGCTCTCCGTTGCTTTATAGCAATACCTGGCAACGTAAGACAACTGCATTATGACCAGGACACTAATTTCACTGGGTGCAAGGAATGAGTTTTAGAACTTGATGAAAACAAGTAAGGAGAAACTGAAAGAACTCGGATGCAAATTTGTTCTCAACCCTCCTGCTTCCAGTCACATGGGCGGCATTTGGGAGAGACAGATTAGAACAATAAGAAACGTGTTGAAATCAATCTTGGATGAATCTGCTCAAAGGCTCGACTCTTCATCACTGAGAACTTTCATGTATGAAGTTATGGTAATAGTGAACAGCAGACCACTAAGTGCAGAGTGTATCAACGATCCTGTGGGACCTGAACCGTTGACACCAAACCACATATTGACGATGAAATCTACAATCATTCTCCGCCTGGAGAATTTGTCAGAGAAGATCTCTATCTGCAGAAGAGATGGAAAAGAATTCAATATTTGGCAAACATATTCTGGACCAGGTGGAGAAAGGGATATCTATTGAATCTGCAACAGAGAAGGAAATGGAACAAGACTTGAAGACACTAAAATAAATGACATTGTATTACTACAAGATGATAGTGTACCAAGAAACCAGTGGAAAGGTGGTAGAAGTATTCTCAGGAGCTGACAGCAGAGTTGGGAAAGTCAAATTTCTTGTTAGTGACACTACACTAGACAACAAAAGAATACATACAATTACATTTTTGGAGAGACCAATACACAAGACAATACTTTTACTTGAAGCTGAGTAATAAGACAAGTAACACATACAGAATGACACGTAGTGTGATGGTGGGAGTGTAAAATAGTGTATAGTTAGATTTGTGTACTTTTTCTTGAATCCATTAGGTGGCAATGTTGGCTCAGCGTACGTTTGCACTATTTACTTATATTTTTTATACATTTTATATTTATGTACAGCATTGTAAATAGTATTTGTTTGCATAATAGCTGAAATACTTTGTTTTGAATAAGATTCATTACATTACACCCATTTTGGCATCTCTTCACTGGCTTCCTGTCCCAGTGAGATCAGATTTTAAGGTTCTGCTACTAACCTATAAAATTGTTCATGGACTGGAACCTCCCTACCTAGCTGACCTAATTAAACCTTACGTACCGGCCCGGGCTTTACTTTCTCAGGGTGCAGGACTACTTTGTGTCCCTAGGGTGAATAAGAAGTCTGCGGGTCACAGAGCTTTCTCTTATTGTGCCCCTGTTCTGTGGAATGGTCTCCCTGCATCAATAAAACAATCAGATTCTGTGGAGACTTTCAAGTCCAGACTTAAGACGCACTTATTTTCCCTTTCATATGGCTAGCATACTGGTACAGTATTGTTTTACGCTTTTTACTCTTTTAATTCATGTTATTAGTAATTGGAGCGGGCTGCGGCCTCAACTTCACCTAAATTCTGGATCTTTTACTGAAGCTTAGGGCTAGCGGCCAGCGATCACCTTAGTATTTCTTCTGTTTTTCTTGTTGATTAATGCTGGCAAATTATACAGTATTTTTTGTCTTTCTGATGCCTGATTCTGTTTTTTCTCTGTTTAAGGTGCAGCTCCATCCAGAGATGGGAGTTGTGTTTGTGTTGGCGACCCTCCTGTCCTGTGCACCAACAGCAATTCTTGTATATTCATCCATGAATTGTTCTGTGAATTATTTCTGTAATTTATGTTTGTAGCATGGCCCAAGCAGAGGGTCACCCCTTTGAGTCTGGTCTGCTTGAGGTTTCTTCCTCAGAGGGAGTTTTTCCTTACCACTGCTGCTCTGGGGGTTGGTAAGGTTAGACCTTACCTGTGTGAAGCGCCTTGAGGCAACTCTGTTGTGATTTGGCGCTATATAAAGGAAAATAAATTGAAATTGAAAATTGATTAGTTCTGTATGTTATTTTGGTGCTTTATGGGTTTACCTGTTGTCACGGGGGCAACTTCCGTTTTCCTGTTTTGATGATATGCTGTGGCAGACTCGTACTTCGGAGCAGGCATGAAAACATTATGAAAGACTTTCAAATAAGCTGATGACGAGAAGAAAATAAGAAGAATAAACCCCCAGTCTTAGCCACAAGCAGGCCAAAGTGGTTAGTTTCATCTCGTTATACTGTGTATATGCAATATATGCGATGTCGCTGACATTAAAGAGGGAAGCTCTTCACTATCTGTGCATATATCATCAAAGAATAATTTAAAATCGAATAATTGTTGCAGAACCTCAAAGTAATGATAGGCTGCTTCACAACTGTCATTGCAATTCTTTTTTTAACTGTTGGATCCGCAGTGAAGCCGGGAGTTGGAGTTTCACTGCGGCAGGGCTGAGGATCTTGAGGATTTTAAATGGTCCAATGTACCTGTCTTTCAACTTAGGTGAGTCCGCTTGGAGGGGGATGTCCTTCGTTGATAACCACACCTCCTGCCCGGGCTGGTATGCAGGGGCCGGGGACCGCCGGCGGTCTGTATGGGCCTTAGCCCTCGTCCGGGCCTTTAACAAGGCAGAACGGGTGGTGCGCCACACCCGATGGCACCTCCGCAGGTGGGCCTGGACCGAGGGCACACCGACCTCTCCCTCCACCACTGGAAACAATGGGGGCTGGTACCCCAGACACACCTCAAATGGGGAGAGGCCGGTGGCAGAAGACACCTGGCTGTTATGTGCATACTCGATCCAGGCCAGATGGTTACTCCAGGCCGTCGGGTGTGCGGATGTCACACAACGGAAGGTCTGTTCCAACTCTTGGTTGGCCCGTTCTGCTTGTCCGTTCGTCTGTGGGTGGTACCCGGACGAGAGGCTAACGGTGGCCCCCAGTTCTCTGCAGAAACTCCTCCAGACTTGAGAGGAAAACTGGGGACCATGATCCGAGACTACGTCAGTTGGTATCCCATGCAGACGGACGACGTGGTGGACCAGGAGGTCTGCTGTCTCCTGGGCCGTTGGGAGCTTTGGGAGGGCCACGAAGTGGGCCGCCTTGGAGAATCGGTCCACTATCGTGAGGATGGTGGTGTTGCCCTGGGACAGTGGGAGGCCCGTGACGAAATCCAGGCCGATATGGGACCAGGGGCGATGAGGCACAGGAAGCGGCTGGAGAAGGCCTTGGGACCTCTTGTGGTCTGCCTTGCCCCTGGCACAGGTGGTGCAGGCCTGGATATACTCCCGGCCGTCGGCCTCCATAGACGCCCACCAGAAGCGCTGCCGGACAACTGCCACGGTCCTTCGCACCCCTGGATGACAGGAGAGCTTGGAACCGTGACAGAAGTCCAATACTGCAGCTCTAGCCTCTGGTGGGACGTACAGTCGGTTCTTCGGCCCAGTTCCGGGATCCGTGCTCCGTGCCAGGGCCTCCCGGACGGTCTTCTCCACGTCCCAGGAGAGGGTGGCCATGATAGTGGACTCCGGAATGATGGGCTCCGGTGGATCCGACAGCTCAGTTTTGACTTCGTCTTCGTGTACCCGGGACAAGGCATCCGATTGCTGGTTCTTGGTCCCGGGGCGATAGGTGATCCGGAAGTCAAAACGTCCGAAGAACAGTGACCAGCGGGCTTGCCTGGGGTTCAGCCGCCTGGCGGTCCTGATATACTCCAGGTTCCGATGGTCAGTGAAAACCGTGAACGGCACAGACGCTCCCTGCAACAGGTGTCTCCACTCCTCAAGAGCCTCTTTCACCGCAAGGAGTTCCCGATTGCCGACATCATAGTTCCGTGCAGCGGGGGTCAACCTGCGAGAAAAGTAGGCACACGGGTGAAGAACCTTATCGGTCTCTCCGCTCTGGGATAGCACAGCTCCTATCCCTGAGTCAGAGGCGTCCACTTCAACCACAAACTGGCGGCTAGGGTCAGGCTGCACCAGAACTGGTGCAGACGAGAACCGGCGTTTCAACTCCTTGAACACGGCTTCGCACCGATCCGACCAGGTGAAGGGGACTTTTGGAGAGGTCAGGGCTGTCAGGGGGCTAACTACCTGACTGTAGCCCTTAATGAACCTCCTGTAGAAATTTGCAAAGCCGAACTGTTGCAGCTTCCTGCGGCTTGTTGGTTGGGGCCAATCTCTCACCGCCGCAACCTTGGCCGGATCAGGGGCGACGGAGTTGGAGGAGATGATGAACCCCAGGAAGGACAAAGAGGTGCGTTGAAACTCACACTTCTTGCCCTTCACAAACAGCCGGTTCTCCAACAACCACTGCAGGACCTGACGTACATGCTGGACATGAGTCTCAGGGTCCGGGGAAAAGATGAGTATGTCATCCAGATATACGAAGACGAATCGGTGCAGGAAGTCCCGCAAGACATCGTTTACCAATGCTTGGAACGTCGCGGGGCGTTAGTGAGGCCGAACGGCATGACCAGGTACTCAAAATGACCTAATGGGGTGTTAAATGCCGTCTTCCATTCGTCTCCCTTCCGGATCCGAACCAGGTGATACGCATTTCTAAGGTCCAGTTTGGTGAAAATTTGGGCTCCTTCCAGGGGCGTGAACACTGAATCCAACAGGGGTAAAGGGTACCGATTACGAACCGTTATGTCGTTCAGCCCCCTATAATCAATGCATGGACGGAGTCTGCCATCTTTCTTGCCCACAAAAAAGAAACCTGCACCCATCGGGGAGGTGGAATTCTGGATCAGCCCAGCAGCTAATGAGTCCCGGATGTAGGTCTCCATTGATTCGCGCTCAGGATGTGAGAGGTTGTACAGCCTGCTGGACGGGTACTCAGCGCCCGGGACCAAATCAATGGCACAATTGTACGGACGGTGCGGGGGAAGGGTGAGCGCCAGATCCTTGCTGAAGACGTCAGCAAGATTGTGGTACTCAACCGGCACCGCCGTCGGATTGGGAGGGACTTTAACCTCCTCATTAGCATTTACACCAGGAGGAACTGAGGATCCTAAACACTTCCGGTGGCAGGTTTCGCTCCACTGAGTCACAACCCCAGACGGCCAATCAATCCGGGGATTGTGTTTAATCATCCATGGGAAGCCCAAAATCACGCGGGAGGTAGAAGGAGTTACAAAAAAACTCAATCTCCTCCCGGTGATTCCCAGACACTACCAGGGTTACAGGTAGTGTCTTGTGTGTGATAAAAGGGAGAAGAGTGCCATCTAGTGCTCGCACCTGCACTGGCGAAGAAAGCGCCACCAGAGGGAGCCCTACCTCCCTTGCCCATCTGCTATTCAGCAGATTCCCTTCTGACCCCGTGTCCACCAGTGCTGGGGCTTGAAGGGTTAAATCCCCGCTCAGGATTTTAACTGGGAGTCGTGTTGACAGATGTGTATGACCCACGTGAATGTTTTGACCCCCCCTCAGCCCAGTCTCTAAGGGCGGGCGTTTGTGTTTTGACCGTTTGAGGCAGTCTCTCTGCTGATGCTCACTCGAGCCGCAGACAAAACACTCCCCGCGGACCAGCCTCCTCTGTCTGAATGTGGCCCTGCTCATGTCCCTAGCACCATCAGCAGGGGGAGCTGTAGCCACATGGAGCGCTGTGGCTGTGGAGCGTGGGGAAGACGGCTCTCTTTCAGACCCGGGAGGAAGAGGGACGGCTTGTGCCTGACCACGCCCTTCGCCTCGCTCCTGTCGGCGTTCTTCTAACCGATTGTCCAATCGTATAACCAAATCGATAAGCTCAGCCAAATCCCGCGGTTCCTCCTTAGCCACCAGGTGCTCCTTCAGGACCGACGACAGTCCGTTTATGAAGGCGGCGCGGAGCGCAGTCATATTCCAGCCAGATCTCGCAGCCGTGATGCGGAAGTCGACTGCATATTCGGCTGCGCTCCGGCGCCCCTGTCTCATTGACAGCAGCACGGTAGACGCAGTTTCGCCTCTGTTAGGGTGATCAAAAACAGTTCTGAGCTCCCTCACAAACCCAGTATAAGAGGCGAGGAGCCGTGAACTCTGTTCCCAAAGCGCTGTAGCCCAAGCGCGTGCCTCACCTCGAAGCAAATTAATCACGTAAGCCACCTTGCTGGCGTCAGACGCGTACATTACGGGAATTTGTGCAAAGACGAGCGAACACTGCATAAGAAAGTCTGCGCACGTCTCCACACAACCTCCGTACGGCTCTGGGGGGCTTATGTATGCTTCAAGGGATGGTGGGGGGGTCGTTGAATGACCAGTGGAATGTCTGTATTCGGCACCGGGTCGGCAGGAGGAGGAGCTGCAGCAGCGCCCTGAGCGCGCGCTTCCACCTGAGCCTCCATCCTGCGATTAAGGATGACGTTTTGCTCGGTTATCAGGTCCATCCGAGCGGTAGAGGCGGTGAGGATGTGCTGCAACTCACCAGTCACGCCTCCAGCCGACGCCTGCGCACCCTGCTCTTCCATTGGCTGTCCAACAGATGGTTGACGCCCCTCGGGATCCATGACGTTGGCCGAGATATCCTGTTGGGGAAAGTGTAGTGACACGGACCCACAACAGGGGGCGCAAATGAACGGTCAATAGATGAGCCAAAAGGTAACAATTTAATGTTGTGAATGTGCACAACGAATATACAGACAATCTCAGAATCTGATAGCAGTCAATACACAAAGATGACGTGTGGGCAGGCTCGAGGATAGAAGATATCTGTCCTGAGAAGTGCCGGAACCACACGATTTCCGCTGCCACCAAACCCTTGTGAATACTGGAGCCGCCAAGTCCCGAATTCCCAGGTGATCACCGTCCCCGACTGTCGGATCTGGTACTGCTGGCGAGGAGCACAAACAGTGAGATGTGGGTGTGTGCACACCCAGTAACAAAAACAGTCAGAAGGTGGAAAGTCACCTCCACCTCTAATCACACACTCGTGCAGCTCCTGTTAACCACTTATCTGGTTGGGGTGTGAAGCGAAGCCGTTGCTGATCACACCAAAACGCCAATCCCACAGATAAGGCAACACCCACAGGAAAACGGCTGCAAAGAAGTTCAGACTATAAAGTCAGTGTTAAGTTCAGATACAGCAGAGAATATTACCTTCACAGGTAGATGATATCTCGGCAATGAGGTGGAGATGACGTTCGGGTTTTATGCAGTAGTACGATGAAGTGTAGATGGGTGACAGCTGTCATGAGATAATGAGTGACAGCTGTCACCCCTGGCTGTGTCCGTGGCGGCAGCGCCCTCTCGTGCCTGAAGCCCGCACTTCAGGCAGGGCGCCCTCTGGTGGTGGGCCAGCAGTACCTCCTCTTCTGGCGGCCCACACAACATTAACGACAATATTGTAATAATGTAACGAAAGAAGTTTGTGCCATTTCCAGTTTGTGGCTTCGTCTTCATCTGTGCCCATGTCATGGGCACTAACACAGACAATGCTGGCTTTTGAACTTTGTGCTGGTAACAATCTGGATGATCTTTTCCCTCTTTTGTCTAGAGGACACAACGTCGATGATTTCCAAAAACAATTTGAAATGTAGACTCATTAGACCACAGCACTCTTTTCCACTTTGCGTCTGTCCATTTCAAATGAGCTCGGGCCCAGAGAAGACGGCTACCTTTCAGGATGTTGTTGATGTATGAGTTTTGCGTTGCATGATAGAGTTTTAACTTGCACTTGTAGATGTAGCAACGAACTGTGTTAACTGACAATGGTTTTCTGAAGTGTTCCTGAGCCCACGTGGTAAGATCCTTTACACAATGATGTCGGGTTTTAATACAGTGCTGCCTGAGGGATCGAAGGTCACGGGCATTCAATGTTGGTTTCCGGCCTTGCCGCTTACGTGTACAAAGTTCACCAGATTCTCTGAATCTTCTGAGTATACGAGGTCTGTGATGAAAAAAGCGGTCCTTTTTATTTTTTCAAAAAATAAATGGATTTGATTCATATGTTTTTACGTCAGACAAGCTTGAACCCTCGTGCGCATGCGTGAGTTTTTTCATGCGTGTCGGTGACGTCATTCGCCTGTGGGCAGGCCTTGAGTGAGGAGTGCTCCCGCCCGTCGGAATCTCTTTGTCTGAATAGCCACTGCGGACGGTGCGCATTGCTTTATCAACATTTTTTCTGGACCTGTGAGGGATATCCGAGTGGACACTATTCGAGAAATTAAGCTGGTTTTCGGTGAAAAGTTTAACGGCTGATGAGTGATTATGGGGTGTTTCTGTCGCTGTAAGGACTTCCCACGGAGCGGGACGTTGCGCAGCACTTCCAGGCACCTTCGTCGGCCTGTTTCGACCTGAAAACATTCTAATTTAAGGCTTAATTCACCCAGGACGTCGTGAGAGAACAGAGAAGATTCAGAACAGGCCGGCATGAGGACTTTATGCGGACATTCCACTGTTTAAGGACATTTTGTAATGAAAGACGTGCGCGCAAATTCGCCGAGTCATTTCCGTGACGACGAATCTGTGTGCGCCGTGACAGGAAAAACACCTCTGTGTTGAAAACCATTTGTAAAATTCAGGCAGCTTTTGATGGCTTTCAACAAGTGAGTAACTGAGAAATTGTTTAACAGCTTGGGCATGTTCCAACTTGCTCGTTAAGGTTTCCAACTGAGGTGTTTTTCCTGTCGTGACCCCCCGCGGTCGGGTCCGGCCCGACATGCGACTCTGCCCGCACGTTCTTTCATTACAAAATGTCCGTTAACAATGGAATGTCCGAATAAACTCCTCATGCCGACTTCTTCTGAAAGTTCTCTGTTCTCTGACAACTTACTGGTTCAACAGAGCCTGAAATGTGGAAGTTTTCAACTTGAAACGGCGAGACGCTGCCGCCTCGAAGTGCAGATCGCCGTTAGGGGCCGTGGGCCGTCCTTAAAGCGACACTACCAGACCAAAATCTCTCATCAGCCGTTACAATTTTTACCGAAAACCAGCTGAATTTATCGAATGGTGTCCACTCAGTTGTGCCTTACAGTTTTTGAAAACATTTTTATCAAACAAAGCAGCAGTCTCTGAGCCATTCCTAAACAATGAAAAAACGACGAGAGGGTGGGCGACTCCTCACTCAAAGACTGCCCACAGGCGAATGACGTAACCGACAGGCGTGAAAAAACTCTCGCATGCCCACGAGGGTTCAAGCATGTCTGATGTAATCACACGTGATTCAAATCCATATGGTTTTTGAAAAAAATAATAAGGTCCGTTACTTTTATCACAGACCTCGTATTATGGACTGTAGATGATGGAATCTCTCAATTCCTTGCAGTTGAACACTGAGAAACATTGTTCTTAAACTGTTGGACTATTTTTTTCATGCAGTTGTTAACAAAGTGGTGATCCTCACCCCATCTTTGCTTGTGAACGACTGAGCCTTTTGGAGATGCTCCTTTTATACCCAATCATGACACTTACCTGTTTCCAATTAACCTGTTCACCTGTGGAATGTTCCAAGCAGGTCTTCTTTGAGCATTCATCACTTTCCCAGTCTTTTGTTACCCCTGTCCCAGGTTTTTTGGAATGTGTTGCAAAATAAGCAAATATTTGCACAAAAACAAAACATCTATCAGTTTGAACATTAAATATCTTGTCTTTGTGGTGTACTCAATTGAAGATAGGTTGAAGAGGATTTGCAAATCATTGTATTCTGTTTTTATTTACACTTCACACAACGTCCCAACTTCATAGGAACTGGGGTTTATTGAAAAACTATAGGCTGATATCAAATCTATCATTTTGCTCTAAAATTCTGGAAAAGGTGGTTTCACAGCACCTCATGGCTCACCTTACTGAGAATAATCTTTTTGAGCCACTGCAGTCTGCTTTTAGAAAATATCATTCCACAGAGACAGCTCTCACTAAAGTGGTGTATGATCTTTTGCTTGCAATGGATTCAGACACCACTATGGTTCTGGTGCTGTTAGATCTTAGTGCTGCGTTTGATACTGTGGATCACCACATTCTACTCGATAGGCTGGAGAATCATTTTAGGATTACTTGGGAATGCCCTTGCATGGTTGACATCATACCTGACCAGTCGCTCTCACTGTGCTTTGTACAATAACTAACCTTAGTGACATGAAATTTGGGCTTCCACAGGGGCCCCTCTTCAGTCCGCTGTTTTTCTCCCTTTATATAGCACCCCTTGGGCACATATTGCCCCATTTTGGGATTACCTTTTATTGCTGTGGCGACCCCTACAGGTCACCAACAAAAAAAGAGAGATTCTCAAACTAGGGTAAGAAAGACAAGCAGAGACGTGACCCCAATTACAATAATTTACAGTTTTATTTCCAAATATTTAAAAATGGACAAATTGTATTGTGGTTAAACATAATTAACACATGCTCACAAAACATTGAGGGATTGACCAACGACGAGGGCTTACCGGTGAGAAAGAGTCACCAGCAGTGATGGTCCCTAAAGAAAAAGATAAGCACCCCAGTCACACGTGACACACACACCACAATCACACTGTGAGAGTCCAATCCGGCAGGGTGGGTGAAGCACAACACACCAAAATCAAGGGATCCAACACCCTGGGCCCCTACACCGCCGCCCAACAAGTAAAAAACAAATAATAAAAGAAATCAAGACAATCCCTCAAATGAAACATGGCTCACAAAAAAGTATTTAAAATTAACCACAAACAACTAGGCACAAGAAAAACATAAAATTAACCACAAACAACTAGGCACAAGAAAAACATATCAGCTAATATTAAAAGAAAACACACATACAGTTAAAAGAGAAAAGATAAAATAAAATTAATAAACTCTGGTCCGAACACCCGCCAGGGCTACTGCACAAAGAGACCTGGTTATATAATGCGGGTGTCTGAGTTAGCCACCCGGAGGTATGCTAACGTTAGCACGGTCAGAGAACACACACTAAAACCAAATACGGCAAAGCAGCAGCGGTCCTATGCAGCCAATCCCGAGCCACCGTCCACCCTAGACATCTGCCATGACATTACAAATTATTAAATTACAAAAAAACCCCATAATATGTGCATTGCTAACACATTACGCTACATACCAATAAAAAAACACTTGGTCACAGGAAGGGGGGGGGGGGGGGGGGGGGGGAGCGCCACAGCTGCGGACGCCCCGACCTGCAGATTACGTTTCCCCACAACACGATAGCACAAATTTCCTGTCCGCTGCAAATTTACAAATATAATAATGAGTTATAGCCTCTTTTAGCTGTCTTGCAGGCAGTGCGACTACAGCAACGTACCTGAACTGCAGAAAACGAGGCGCGTACTCAGATAGCACACGGGAGGAGGCTGGCCGCTTGCTGCAGAATTAAATCATTAACAACAAGCACCAAAACAATAAGGTTGATACGCAGCACAGCACTGCTACATACCTGCACCGGGAGTGAGGCAAACAACCAGGTGGTGAAAGTGGAGCGGCTAAGAATGCCTGCTCAATGCCATACCGAACCAGGAAGGGACCCACCCACTAAGGTACTACTCCTTTTAAAGTGCGCCCCTAGCGAGGATTGGATGAACCAAATGGCTATCAGGGGAAAGACGGAGAATACTCCTCCTGCTACATTCTACCCCCACCTTTTTCATCGTTGCCCCGACGATGCATCGATTCCACCTAAACTAGTCCCAAGGTCTGAAAAGTGCAATCATCGCATTGGACACCAGGCCAGAACCACCCACCACTCCATCCACCACCTGGCCCACGGGCCTAGGCAGGTGGTACCTATTGGAGTGCTGGCCTGCTGGTGACCGTGCAGTTTGCCTAACTACTCCCCCACTGGCATTCAAAGGAGCAGTTTGTGAACTTGCCAAAGGAGCAGGCGGCAAATCAGTCACCTCAGAGGCAGGAGAAACTAACACCTGCCCTAGAGGAACTGCACCACCCCGCAACGGTGAGGTGCTTGGAATCACTGCCACCATGCAACTAGGAGTCCCATGATGAGTTTCACGAGTCACCACAAACAAATCACTTTCTGAGGGTTCCTCCTCCAGAAGTTCTCCTTCGGGAGAAAGGGGACCGGGGTCCGCAGGGGTACCAACTCCAGCCGCTGCCTTCAACAGGGTTCTGTGGACCGTTTTAATTTTGGAATGATTTTCCGCAGGGGCAATAGTATACACAGAGCCCCGTCGTTTGGTGCTTTCAGAACCTGATACAAAATCTAACTCCCAAAATCCTGAATTTTATTACGGCCCTTTGCACTACAATTCTGCAACAACACCAACTGCCCCTCGTGCAGAGGAACATCCTGGACCCGCCGATTGTAGTTGTTTCGTCGATGCTCTGTTACCAACCTCAACCTCTCTCTGGCACCCTCAAATGCCATCCGCAACCGGGCTTGGTGCTCCTGAATCCATTCCGAAATGCCACCACGAACTGGACTTTGGACGCGGCCCAACAAAAAGTCAACTGGGAGCCTAGGCTCTTGTCCAAACATTAAGAAGAATGGAGATTCACCTGTTGACTGATGGGGGGTGGTGTTATACGAATAAAGGAGTTGCGGTAGGCAGGAGTGCCACTCATGTTTCCGAGAGGCGGGCGAAGTAAGCAGCAGGTTGTGGAGTGTTCGATTAAACCACTCACACTGCCCGTTGCCAGCTGGGTGATATGGCGTTGTACGGGACTTTTCAATGCCGTAAAGACTGCAAAGCTGCTGGATCAGTAAGCTCTCAAAAGTACGACCCTGATCAGAGTGAATACGAGCGGGGACCCCAAACTTACAAAACCATTCTATAACCAACACTTGTGCCACAGTAGATGCACTTTGGTCATGGGTAGGAATGGCCAGAGTGTATTTACTAAAGACATCCGTCATGACGAGGATGTTCTCAAGACCCGTAGCAGTAGGTTCCAGTACCGTAAAATCCTTGGCAAGATCTCATTTGACCGAGATGCAAGCAGGTGGCCCATAAAGCTAAGAGCGGCTGGTTGAGTGTTTTTGGCAACCTGGCACCTATCACAGGACTGGCACCACTGCGCCATGTCAGCGGACATGCCTGGCCAGTAACAGAGTAAATGCAGTAACTCCAAGGTCCTTTCAACACCCTGATGGCCATGTCTCTGGTGTACTTCAGTTAATACCTCTTCTTTTAATGCCGCAGGCAACATCAACTGCGACACCCCCTCGGTACCATCAGGGCAGAAGGCCCGCCGATACAACATGCCCCCCTTCTCCACCAAGTGGTCCCACTGATGAAGCAGAACCAAGGCAGGGTGGGAGAGTTGTTTGCGCTTCACATAAGTTGGACGCCGCTTCTGCACCCAAAAAGCCGAAAGTTCTTGAATAACCGGGTCGGCCTGTTGAAGATGGGAGAGATCCCGGGGAGCATAATGAGGCAGAGCCACGACAGCACCCTGAATTGCTTCCGCTGCACTAGGCTGCAATACCTGCTGTAAGGCTACAGGAACCGCTGTAGCAGGCAGCATAGCCTCCAGGTCTAATGGACCAGGAGGATATTGACGGGACAACGCATCAGCGTTCCTATTAACTCGACCAGTCTGATAACAAATGTCAAAATCGAACTACGCGAGTTGAGCTGCCTAGCGCTGTTCCGTGGCACCAAGCTTAGCTGAGAAAAGGTGGCTCAAGGGATTGTTGTCGGTATAGACCACACACTTATGACCAAGCAGGTATTCTCAAAATTTTTCAGTCATGGCCCACTTGAGCGCCAAAAACTCCAGCTTCATGGAGCTATAATTTTCCATATTGCGCTCGGTGGGCCGTAGGCCTCTGCTGGCATAAGCAATCGGCCTAATCTGGCCATTCTGCTGGTGTGACAGTACTGCCCCCAACCCACCATAGCTTGCGTCAACCTCCAAGATGAAAGGAAGGGAAAAGTCAGCGTAAGCCAGCACAGGTGCAGTGGTGAGTTTGGTATTCAATGACTCAAAACTCTGATGACACTCATCAGACCAGTGCTCAACCACGGTATGTGATCTATTTCTAGACCTTTTCCCTCCCAGCTCAGCCACCAATCTGTGTAAGGGCACCGCCAACTTGGCAAAGCCTTCCACAAACCAGCGGTAATAGCTGGCAAAACCCAGAAATGACCGCAGTTCGGAAATTGTGGTGGGAGGCGGACAGTTAGCCACCACTTCGACCTTACTAGGGTCTGTAGCAACACCCCTATCAGAAATCACATGCCCCAAATAACACACTTCCCTCTGAATAAAGGAGCATTTGGAAAGCTTTGCTTTAAGGCCCTCTCGCTGTAACAGCCCGAGCACCACCTCCAGCCTTTGCAGGTGTTGATCAACAGTAGAAGAGAAGACCACAATATCATCCAGGTAAAGCAGAAATGACTGGCATTGCTGATCACCAAAAAGCTTCTGCATCAATCTCTGGAAGGTGCTCGGAGCATTACAGAGCCTGAAGGGCATACGATTCCACTCAAACAAGCTGAATGGTGTACAAAACGCCATTTTGGCTCGATCTCCCTCTGCAACCGGAACCTGATTATACCCACTAGCAAGGTCCATAGTCAAAAACCAGCGAGCCCTGGTCAGAGCATCCAAAGACTCCTCAATACGAGGCAGAGGGAAAGGATCCTTCCTGGTTTTACTGTTCAACTGCCTGTAGTCCATACACATACGGAGGCTGCCATCCTTCCTTTTAACAAGGACAATGGGGGAAGCATATGGACTGCTGCTCTCCCGAATCACCTGAGCCTCCAGCAATTGGTTTATGTGTGCTTTTACTACCTCATATTCAGATGGAGGAATACGCCTGTAGTGCTGCCGAACGGGAGCATCATCCAACAAAGGGATGTCATGGGTGATCAAGTTGGTACAACCAAGGTCACCATCATGAGCAGCGAATACAGAAGCATACTTTGTGAGGAGAGCTCTGACCATACACTGATCTTCAGCAGACAAGGAAGCCAAGGGAAGGCAGGTGATCTGCTCAAGAACAGAAGTGGAAGCCAACTGATATGAGACTGTGGCCATGTTAGATGGTACTTCTGTGACCCCAGCAGGGAGACTCACAACGTCTACCTCAGTTAGGCTGCCAACTACTGTACGAGGATAAAGCAGTGCCTCGGTAGAACCTATATTCACTATAGGAATGTAGGCTGTCCCCCCGACGACCCAAACCAGAGCTGGTGAGGCAAGTAGTCCAGCAGGGAGACCAGATTCCAAAGGCTCAAACAATGCAGCAGTACCTGAATAATGTACAGAACAGGTTGCTGCAACAATCCGCATTACCCCACCAGGAATTCGCCACACACCTTGACCTCACCAGAGGCAGACCAACAGGTTGACACACTAGCCTGATGGCATGAATGTAGCACCTGCACAACTGCTTCGGGGGCCTCAAACACAGATGGCAAATCAAACAATGCAAGACCATGTTGGCCAAACAGCTCCTGGTAGCACTTGCGTATGATGTTCATCCCCAAAACACCGGGAGCTGGTGCTGATACACTACCAGGAGGATCCCGGACCACAAGGACCCGACATTGCGGAATCAGCTTGCCACATAGCTCAATTGGAAGCTCCAAATAGCCAATATAGGGGATAGCCAGGCCATTGGTTGCTCTGAGTTGAAGCCATTGGCAAGACTGAAACTTCTCCTCACCCCATGGCTTAAAATGTTGAAGGAAGAAACTCTCTGTAATTGTAGAGACCACAGAGCCAGTATCCACTAAGCAAGAGACACTGACTCCACCCATGCTCACAGCTAAATGGGGACAAGATGGCACCAATTTAGCAACTTCAGAATTGCCGACAGCAAACTTTGAGCCTGTGGCTACACCCTCCGAACTGTGGCTCTGCAATTTGGCTGGAACTAATTTTCCGCTGGTTCAACAGAATGAGCCTGCCGGCTGGTTGTCCGTGCAGAAGGAGAAAACTGAGGGCCTGAGGCCACACGAACCCCATCACACTCCCTAGCAAAGTGACCGGGTTGCTAACATCTATTACAGATAATAGGGCCACGATGGGAGCGACTACGCTGACGAGAGCTGTGTAACTGGGAGATGCTCTGAGTGAGCTGATTAAGCTGCTCCTGCTGGAGTCTGAGCATCTCCCTCATCTCAGTTAGCTCAGACCCATAAGATGGATTAACTGTGGGGCCACCGTTGACACCATACTGAAAGCCAAGCAATGAAGGGACAGAAGAACTATGACCCCGAGAACCCCCAGGCAGGCCCTCCCGTTCCCACTGAATTGCCTCAGCCTGAACCTCAAGCAATGTAGCAGTAGGCTGCCTGTGCACACATTGTTTCAACTCCTGGCGGAGGGCGCCATCACTAACATGCGCTACAAATTGATCGCGCAGCAGAATGTCAGCATTAGGCATGTTGCCCGGGGCCCGCCGTTTAACAGACGCCATTAGACGCATCAATGCTAACGAAAACTCTTGCAACGTTTCCCATTCTTGTTGTCGTCGGGAGAAGAACGCTTCCTGCAGAGCAACATAAGAATCACAACAACCATACAACTCCTGCAACACTGCAATGATTTCATCTGGATCTTCCCGCTCTTTCCTCAACCGAAATTTAATCTCTTCACGCACCTCCCCCTCAAGATGAACAAACAAAAAGAGCACCCTATCAGATGTAGATAGATGACGCGCTCTCACACAAGCCTCTACCTCCTCAATCCATTCGCTCAGTCCTATCCCTGATCTTCCCCTAAACATAGGGCATTTCCAGTCCCGAGGTACCAGAACTAGCCTCTCAGGAAGGGAGGCCTCAGGAGGTCCAGCAGACGCCGAAGTGCTAGGGCCCAACCCAACTACGGCCTGCTCCTGTCGCAAACCCTCATTGTCTGCCTTCAACTGAGCGACTACCTCTCTTAATTCCTGCAACTGTTCCTCCATGGCTACAACTTAACCAAAAAGAGAGGAAGAAAAAAAAAACCCTCTTGAAAAAAAAACAAACAAATACCTTACCAACTGCGAACCCACTGCTGCTTTGCCTCAAAACAATACCAAACAAAAAAAAAAAAAAAACACAAATTGAGGAACACAAGTCTCTGCTCCCACCCTATGAGAATCCTGTTTGTGACGCCAGATTGTGGCCGCAGGACCTTCGTGGCCGGGACGGCGGTGGGATCGAACCCATGCGGCTCACACTAAAGACCATTCCTCTACCAGGTCAGCCAAAGGGCAAGCTAAGCCAAGCTAGCGGGAACGTCTTTTCAATCAGGACCCAGGACCTTCATCCCGCTACATATCTCCCCACCATTTTTGACTTCGTCCCGAAGTCACAGGTGCATTTAAGCATGTTCTGTGACTACCCACATCCTGTTCTTGACGCCAGATTGTGGCGACCCCTACAGGTCACCAACAAAAAAGAGAGATTCTCAAACTAGGGTAAGAAAGACAAGCAGAGACGTGACCCCAATTACAATAATTTACAGTTTTATTTCCAAATATTTAAAAATGGACGAATTGTATTGTGGTTAAACATAATTAACACATGCTCACAAAACATTGAGGGATTGACCAACGACGAGGGCTTACCGGTGAGAAAGAGGCACCAGCAGTGATGGTCCCTAAAGAAAAAGATAAGCAAATCAAGACAATCCCTCAAATGAAACATGGCTCACAAAAAAAAGTATTTAAAATGAACCACAAACAACTAGGCACAAGAAAAACATATCAGCTAATATTAAAAGAAAACACACATACAGTTAAAAGAGAAAAGATAAAATAAAATTAATAAACTCTGGTCCGAACACCCGCCAGGGCTACTGCACAAAGAGACCTGGTTATATATGAGGTATGCTAACGTTAGCATGGTCAGAGAACACACACTAAAACCAAATACGGCAAAGCAGCAGTGGTCCTATGCAGCCAATCCCGAGCCACCGTCTACCCCAGACATCTGCCATGACATTACAAATTATTAAATTACAAAAAAAAAAACATAATATGTGCACTGCTAACACAGTACACTACATACCAATAAAAAACCACTTGGTCACAGGAAAGGAGAGGGGGGAGGAGCGCCACAGCTGCTGACGCCGCCGAAACGACCTGCAGATTACATTTTTTTTTTTTTTTTATATATAGCGCCAAATCACAACAAACAGTTGCCCCAAGGCGCTTTATATTGTAAGGCAAGGCCATACAATAATTATGTAAAACCCCAACGGTCAAAACGACCCCTGTGAGCAAGCACTTGGCTACAGTGGGAAGGAAAAACTCCCTTTTAACAGGAAGAAACCTCCAGCAGAACCAGGCTCAGGGAGGGGCAGTCTTCTGCTGGGACTGGTTGGGGCTGAGGGAGAGAACCAGGAAAAAGACATGCTGTGGAGGGGAGCAGAGATCGATCACTAATGATTAAATGCAGAGTGGTGCATACAGAGCAAAAAGAAAAAGAAACAGTGCATCATGGGAACCCCCCAGCAGTCTAAGTCTATAGCAGCATAACTAAGGGATAGTTCAGGGTCACCTGATCCAGCCCTAACTATAAGCTTTAGCAAAAAGGAAAGTTTTAAGCCTAATCTTAAAAGTAGAGAGGGTGTCTGTCTCCCTGATCTGAATTGGGAGCTGGTTCCACAGGAGAGGAGCCTGAAAGCTGAAGGCTCTGCCTCCCATTCTACTCTTACAAACCCTAGGAACTACAAGTAAGCCTGCAGTCTGAGAGCGAAGCGCTCTATTGGGGTGATATGGTACTACGAGGTCCCTAAGATAAGATGGGACCTGATTATTCAAAACCTTATAAGTAAGAAGAAGAATTTTAAATTCTATTCTAGAATTAACAGGAAGCCAATGAAGAGAGGCCAATATGGGTGAGATATGCTCTCTCCTTCTAGTCCCCGTCAGTACTCTAGCTGCAGCATTTTGAATTAACTGAAGGCTTTTTAGGGAACTTTTAGGACAACCTGATAATAATGAATTACAATAGTCCAGCCTAGAGGAAATAAATGCATGAATTAGTTTTTCAGCATCACTCTGAGACAAGACCTTTCTGATTTTAGAGATATTGCGTAAATGCAAAAAAGCAGTCCTACATATTTGTTTAATATGCGCTTTGAATGACATATCCTGATCAAAAATGACTCCAAGATTTCTCACAGTATTACTAGAGGTCAGGGTAATGCCATCCAGAGTAAGGATCTGGTTAGACACCATGTTTCTAAGATTTGTGGGGCCAAGTACAATAACTTCAGTTTTATCTGAGTTTAAAAGCAGGAAATTAGAGGTCATCCATGTCTTTATGTCTGTAAGACATTTCCCCACAACACGATAGCACAGATTTCCTGTCCACTGCAAATTTACATATATAATAATGAGCTATAGCCTCTTTTAGCTGTCTTGCAGGCAGTGCAACTACAGCAACGTACCTGAACTGCAGAAAACGAGGCGTGTACTAAGATAGCACACGGGAGGAGGCTGGCCGCTCGCTGCACGATGACGTGCTGCAGAATTAAATCATTAACAACAAGCACCAAAACAATAAGGTTGATACGCAGCACAGCACTGCTACATACCTGCACCGGGAATGAGGCAAACAACCAGGTGGTGAAAGTGGAGCGGCTAAGAACGCCTGCTCAATGCCATACCGAACCAGGAAGGGGCCCACCCACTAAGGTACTACTCCTTTTAAAGTGCGCCCCTAGCGAGGATCGAATGAACCAAATGGCTATCAGGGGAAAGACGGAGAATACTCCTCCTGCTACATTGCTATGCTAATGATACTAAGTTGTACATGCCAGTAACTGCTTGTAATCTCATCCACATAAACTCCTGAGAAGATTGCCTTGCATCAGTGAAAAACTGGATGTTTAGCAATTTCTTACTTTTAAACTCTGATAAGACTGAAATGATGGTTCTTGGTCCAGTGAGACATCGGCATCAATTTGACCAGTTAACGCTTAGCCGAGGCTCGTGTGTCATACATCACACTGACAAAGTGAGGAACCTTGGGGTAATTTTTGATCCTACGTTGTCCTTTGACCTCCACATTAGAGATAATACAAGGACTGCTTCCTTCCACCGCTGAAATATAGCGAAAATTTGTCCCATCCTGTCTATGGCTGATGCTGAGACCATGCTGAGATTCATGTGTTTGTTTCTTCGAGATTGGACTACTGCAATGTTCTATTTTCTGGTTTACCGCAGTCCAACATTAGGGGTCTCCAATTGGTTCAAAATGCTGCTGCCAGACTTTTGACAGGAAGCAGAAAGTTTGACCACATTACACCCATTTTGGCATTTCTTCACTAGCTTCCCATCTCTGTGAGATAAGATTTTAAGGTTCTGTTACTAACCTATAAAATTATTCACAGACTGGCACCTCCCTACTTAGCTGACCTAATTAAACCCTACGTACCAGCCCGGGCTCTGCGTTCTCATGGTGCAGGACTTTGTGTCCCTAGGGTAAATAAAAAGTCTGTGGGACACAGAGCTTTCCTTTATCATGTCCCTGTTGTGTGGAATGATCTCCTTGCATCAATAAAACAGTCAGACTCTGTAGAGACTTTCAAGTCCAGACATAAGACACACTTATTTTCCCTTTCGTATGGCTAGCATACTGGCATAGTATGTTACTATGCTTTTTACCCTTTTAAATTAATTTTATTAGGAAATGGAGCGTGCTGCGGCCTCAACTTTATCTAAAGTTTGGGTCTTTTAGTGAAGCTTAGGGCTAGTGGCCGGCGATCACCTTAGTATTTCTTCTGTTTTTCTTGTTGCTTAATGCTGACAAATTATACTGTTTGTTGTTTTTCTGATGCCTGATTCTGTTTTTTTTTCTCTGTTTGAGGTGTGGTGTGTCTTCTTCTGCAAGCTTCCTGTCCTGTGCACCGGCACGGATGCCCAAAATTTCCTGTGTATTCGTTTTGTCAATTGTGTCCGTAGCATTGCCCAAGCAGAGGGTCACCAGGCCTTTGAGTCTGGTCTGCTTAAGGTTTCTTGCTCAAAACAGAGGGAGTTTTTCCTTACCAGTGTCGCCTGTGTGCTGCTCTCAAGGTTGGTAAGGTTAGACCTTACTTGTGTGAAGCGCCTTGAGGCAACTTTGTTGTGCTTTGGTGCTATATAAATGAAAATAAATTGAATGCAAAAAGTTGTGCAACAAATATTGTGTCTATAGACAATATATAAAGATATGTGCAGTCTGAGCAAATTATTATATTTACCACATAATTTCAGGTCTCACGTTTCTTCTTCTGTGGTCCCAGTAATTGTTGCAGTGGACTTTGTCAAGAACCTGGTGTGCTGATGGTAACAACTTGTGATATCGAACTTCCATGGTCACACAGTGCTTATCTTTAATATGTTAAACAATGCCAGTGTCTTCCTTCATCTCGGCAGCTTTCAGCAACAGGCCTTTAATGAATGAAGATAATTACATGATGTCTGTCTGTATTTGTGTGTGTATATAGCATGCTGCAGCGCACACATGCGCACATGCACAGTCAAGGAGTTGTTCGGACACAATTCACCAAGTCAGAGGTTGTTAACAAGTAAATGCCAGCAACTAACAACTGCATTGGGTTTCCTGCCTCACACAGGGTGATGAGCCAAACATCTGTATGTTAAACCTGTTCACATGTGAATGTTCACTACTTGTGTATGTAAACCTGTTCACACCTCAGTGCCCACTGTGCTCTTCGCCTTGCATGTTAATGAGCGAAGACACGCATCTGTTTTCCCGGCAGGTCCCCTGTCGTGCGATGTCCTGTCGATTGTCACAAAAAGGTTTCATGGATGCGTATGCAAAATTAACCACTCACTGCATTGTGTTCAGCACAGAGAGATGTCTACAACTTCTGTTGTGTATTCGGTCAGCCCGGTCTTTTGTGTTCCACTGCTAAGCCCCTGTGGGGTGGGTACAAGCCGGGCAGAATGACACATAAGTGTGTGCCTGAAAGCTTGAAAGTGCTTTTTACTTTTCTGTGAAATAAAGGGCACGCCGTGCATGTTTTGCTGTAGAGACCATCTCCTTTCATTGCTATTGTTTCTACACTGGTGACCCCGACTTCGATTTTTCAATATTTTTGAAAGACGAGCTGGCATCATCATGAGACTCATTGAACCCATTGGTGTCATTGAAACTCCCTGAATTCTGGGAGTCGTCTGCGGCAGCCTGGTTTGCCCAAACTGAGGCGCAGTTCACACTGACGGAGATCACAGACAACACAAAGTAGTATTACGTCGTCTCGGCCCTCACCAGCTCCTTCGAGCTTATGAACAGAATGCTACAACTCCTAGGAGAACACAGGCAGGATTTCCTGTCACGCACCTATTCCTGCAACAACTCCCTCCCCAGATGCGGGCAGCTCTAGCCAACACCACCATCATGGACTGCCATGTGCTGGCAGAGGAGGTGGACAAATTGTTTTTGACTGGCCAGCACCATGGCATGACGGTGGCGGCACTTACTCCAGCCCACATGGCTGCGTTGGCCCCATTCCACACACCAGCACTGTCCAGAGAGGAAGCAGCTCTGATGGCAACAGCACCTCTCCTACCCCGACAGCATTTGCAAACCAGCTTCTGCTTCTACTACGCTACATTCGAAGTCAAAGCCAGATGCTGCCGCCAGACACCTTCAAGCACAAGGGAAACTGCAGGGCTGGCGTTCTGTAGTACCCTTGAGCATCGGCTGCACTGACAGGCTGCTGTTTATCCAGGACACCATCTCCGGCTGACAGCTCCTGTGTGACACCGGCGCACAATGGAGCTTCCTCTCTGCTTCAAAACTGGACATCTTGGCAGATGGCGTGGGCTCGCTCCTCACAGCTGCCAACGACAGCCCCAAACATATGGCACCTGGCACGTTGACTTGTGTTTTGTGGGACAGAGCTTCAGCTGGGACTTCATCACAGCTAAGGTCGCCATCCCCCTCCTGGGCGTGGACTTTCTCTGAGCATATGGACTGCTGGTGGATGTCAAAAACCACTGTCTGATCGACACCACCACCTTCTCCTCTTACAGCTGCACCCTCAGCGGTGTGGACTCCATCAGGCTGTCCAGTGTGTTGTCACAGGCGGATGTGTTCCACTGCCTGCTCTGTGAATTTCCTACACTCATGGAGCCGACCTTCTCTGCCTCTGCCACCAAGCAGGGAGTGGAGCACCACATCGCCACCATGGTCCCGCCAGTGTATGCCTGAGTGAGCTGGCTCGACTCAGCCAAGCTCAGCATCGCCAAAGTGGAGTTTGACAGCATGGAACGCCTTGGCATCATCCACCGCTCTGACATCCTGTGGGTGTCATCCCTCCAACATGGTGCCCAAGCCAGGTGGCGGATGGCGCCCATGCGGTGATTACCACTGACTCAACAATGCCACGATGCCGGACCGCTACCCCGTGCTCCACAACCAGGATTTTTCATAACACCTGACACAGTCACCTTCTCCAAGGTGCACTTTGTCTGTGGATACCACCAAGTGCCAGTCCACCCACGAAACGTTCCTAAAACAGCAGTGATCACCCTATTCAAACTGTCTGAGTTACTGCAAATGCCTTTTGGATTCAAAAATGCCACCCAGTCCTTCAGCGCCTCATGGAGTCTGTGCTACGCAACCTGCCTTTCCTGTTTGTCTACCTGGACAACATCCTGGTGGCCAGCTCCTCCCAAATGGAGCACTTGTCCCACCTGTGGATACTTTTTTGAGCGAATCAGCCTGCACGGTCTAATCATCAACCCCACAAAGTGCCAGTTTGGGCTGACCACCATCAACTTTCTTGGGCACAGAGTCACAAAAGACAGATCTGTGCCCATCCCATCTAAGCTGGAAGCTGTGCTAAACCTCCCATGACCACCCACGATGCGAGCCCTGCAGGAGGTCTTGGGAATGGTGAACTTTCACCACCATTTCATCCCCAGAGCTGCTGCAGTAATGAGCCACTTATACAAGGCGTTAAAGGGGAAAGCTCCCAAACACATGGTGGACTGGTCACCAGAGAGACACACGGCATTCTCCAATGCCTAGACAGCCGTGGCTTCCGTGACGATGCTGGTCCACCCATCACCAGATGCCCCCATATCCATCACCATAGACGCATCAGAGTATGTGGTGGGCACAGTACACGGGCAGTGGGTAAATGGGGCATGGCAGCTGCTCACTTTCCTTAGTTGACAGTTACGCCCCAATGAGTGCAAATACAGCGCGTTTGACCGGTAGCTGCTCGCAGTGCACCTCACCGTCCGACACTTCCGCATGCTACTGGAGGGGCAACAGTTTACAGCTTCCATCAACAAGATGCACATCTATTTTCCTGGCAGGTCCCCTGCCGTGCGATGTCCTATTGATTGTCACAAAAAGGTTTCACGGACGTGTATGCAAACATTATCTGCTCACTGCATTGTGTTCAGTGCAAACAGATGTCTACAGATTCTGTTGTGTATTCAGTCAGCCCAGACTTTTGTGTTCCACTGCTTAGCCCCTTGCAGGGGTACAAGCCGGGCAGAATGATATATACCGTATTTTCCGGACTATAAGTCGCACTTTTTTACATGTTTTGGCCTGGGGTGCGACCTATACTCTGGTGCGACTTATAAATGAAAAATATACCGGTAGGATCTCAATTAATTTACTGTAACAAAACAATTTTACGTGACAGAGTCAATCTATGTTTTAAAATGGCCACCAGAAAAGGAAATGCAATGCATCATGGGCACTGTAGTATGGTGGCCGTCCTATAGGTTATGCTGGTCGCGATAACCAATCAGAGAACAGAACGTTGGACACGTATTCCTCACCTCACCCACAGTGTGAGAAGCTGACGAACACGGTGCTTGCTGTTATTCCAGCATGGCGAACAAAACAGCTTCAACCCTTGGATATCAGTGTGAGCAGAGTGTTTAAGTTGACGCTGAGAGCTGCGTGGGAGCACTGGGTGAGCGACGGTGGAGGATTAGTGTGTGCACTTGGAAGGAGCTGGCGTTGATGATTGTGAAAAGCGTTTGAAGCAGACGAACATGGTGTTTATTCCGGGACGGCTAACAAAACAGCTTCAACCCTTGGATATCAGTGTGAGCAGAGTTGACACCGAGAGCTGCATGGGAGCACTGAGCGACGGCGGAGGATTAGCGTCTGCACTTGGAAGGAGCTGTATCGACACCGCTGGGCGGTCATGAGCTGCGCAGGTAGGCGCTGCATGGTTTGGCTCGCAATGTGGTCCGCAAAATACAAACATATCCGTAGGTAAAATGCAGCTCACGAGAGGGCACTCGAGGCTTGTGTGTCTGTTCCTGCGACTTCTGACTACCATAGAAAAATAAAAATTTCAACGTTACTGATAACTTAACAAGACAACAGAGAAGGCCCGAAAAAATGCCACCAAAAAGAAAATCATACTCTGCAGATTACAAGTTAAGACTGGTTAAATATGCATCCGAAAACGGTAGCTGTCACAATATTATCATCTGAACTTTTCATGTTAACATACCTGTATGTCCATGGGACTTATAGTCCAGTGCAACTTATTTATGGTTTATTTTTCTTTATAATGGATAAAGTGGCTGGTGCGACTTATACTCCGGTGCGACTTATTTATGGTTTATTTTTCTTTATAATGGATAAAGTGGCTGGTGCGACTTATACTCCGGTGCGACTTATAGTCCGGAAAATACGGTAACTATGTGCCTGCAAAGTTGAAAGTGCTTTTTACTTTTTTATGAAATAAAGGACACACTGTGCATGTTTTGCTGTAGAAACCGTCTCCCTTTATTGCTTGGACTCTACAATGCACATGCAAGCATGCACGCACACGCTGCACACAGAGTTATAGCTACAGCTAATTTTCAACTCCTGTTCCTAGTTGGACTTTAAAATCAATACAACATGCAAAATTACAATCCTATAAACACACAATATATGGTACAGGTACCCTATATGATAACAACTACTGAGAGAGAGGGAAAATATAATTTGCGGAACTTGTATCATTTTAAAATTGCTGGTGCTCGGACGACCAGGAAAGGTTTCTGTGTTTCCATGTGTGGCCCTAGATTATGGAATAACCTAACGGATGAACTCAAATCAGTTTAAAAATCAATATAAAGAAATGATGCTTTCAAGATATGTATCTGCTGAAGAAGGATGAATTTTGTGTGTAGCCAATTTTGTGTAGCCAAATTTGTTCGGTAACACTTGGATTGTGTCCATTAGTTGAAGAGATTGAAGTGGTTGAAAATGGGAGTGGGAATAATTTTTTCTTTCTTTGCACTCCTTTCTGATGACTCGATGCCGTTACTTTTGGTTAAAGGGGTAAGCGTTAATAACTTTTGCTTCTGCCTATACCCTTTCAGGCACACAGATGCATTGTCAATTTTCTTTGTCAGTCCATTTTCTTTTTCATTGTCAGTCCATTTTCTTTTTGTCAATCCATTTCTTTTTCAGTGTCAGTCCATCTTCTTTTGTTGTAAGTTTTGTTTGTTGTTGTTTTGTGTGTGTGTGCTGAATAAATTCATTCATTCATTCATTCATAAGTACAACCTAGTCTCCAGAGGTATGTTCAAAATCATCACAACTCTAAACAAATTACAGTTGTATGTAAACGTTTTGGCACCCCTGATGATTTCCATGATTTTCCTTTATAAATCATTGGTTGTTTGGATCAGCAATTTCAGTTAAATATATAATATAGCAGACAAACACAGTGATATTTGAGAAGTGAAATGAAGTTTCTAGAATTTACAGAAAGTGTGCAATAATTCTTTAAACAAAATTAGGCAGGTGCATAAATTTGGGCACCCCAACAGAAAAAAAATATATTAGTATTTAGTAGATCCTCCTTTTGCAGAAATAACAGACTTTAAATGCTTCCTGTAGCTTCCAGTAAGAGTCTGGATTCTGGTTGAAGTTATTTTGGACTATTTGTCTTTATAAAACATCTCAGGTTTGTTGGTTTCTGAGCACGGACAGCCCGCTTAAAATCACACCACAGATTTTCAATAATATTCAGGTCTGGGGACTGAAATGGCCATTCCAAAACATTGTACTTGTTCCTCTGCATGAATACCTTAGTAGATTTTGAGCAGTGTTTAGGGTTGTTGTCTTGTTCAAAGATCCAGCCCTGGCGCAACTTCATCTTTGTCACTGATTCATACACTGTTCTCAAGAATCTGCTGATATTGACTGGAATCCATGTGACCCTCAACTTTAACAAGATTCCCAGTACCTGCACTGGCCACACAGCCACACAGCATAATGGAACCACTTCCAAATTTTAGCAAGTGTTTTTTCTTGGAATGCTGTGTTCTTTTTCAGCCATGCATACTGCCCCTTGTTATGTCCAAATAATTCAATTTTAGTTTCATCAGTCTACAGCACCTTATTCCAAAATGAAGCTGGCTTGTCCAAATGTGCTTTAGCATACTTCAAGCGACTCTGTTTGTGGCGTGTACACAGAAAAGGCTTCCTCTGCATTACAGCATCTCCTTGTGCAAAGTGCTCTGTATAGTTGAATGATGCACAGAGACACTACCTGCAGCAAGATCATGTTGTAGGTCTTTGGAGCAGGTCTATGGGTTGACTATGACTGTTCTCACCATCCTTCGCTTCAGCTTATCTTAGATTTTTCTTGGCTTGCCACTTCGGGCCTTGACTAGTACTATGCCTGCGGTCTTCCATTTCCTCACTATGTTCCTCACAGTGGAAACTGACAGCTGAAATCTCTGAGATAGCTTTTTCAATAATTAGTGCTAAATGTATTATAAATGCATTATGTATCCATGGTAGAGCGGTAAAAAGACACCAGCAATCTGGTTTATGTTATTTTTTTCTGAGGATTCTCAGAAAGTGGAGTCTTTGTTGTGCCTTCTTTACCAAGTCTGTGGTGTTCTGTCCCAAGTAAGTTTCTCCTCTGTGTGGACTCCCAGGAAATGGAAGTCCCTGACCCTTTCCACACGGGTCTCCCCAATGATAATGGGCTGAATGTCCATTTTGTTTCTCCTGAAGTCTATCATTAGCTCCTTGGTTTTGGATGTGTTCAGGAGTAGGTTATGTTCTCTACACCACACTGTCAGCTATTCCACCTCCTACCAGTAGGCGCACTCATCTCCTCCAGTGATACAGCCTACCACTGTGGTGTCATCCGCATAACTAATGAAGGTGCTGCTGGTGTGGGTAGGGGTGCAGTCAGAGGTGTAGAGGGTAAAGAGCAGCGGGCTCAGCATGCAGCCTTGAGGGGAACCGGTTCTGAGTGTGAGAGCTGTGGATATGTGGGGGGCAATCCTGACTCTCTGTGAGCGATCTGACAGAAAGTCCTTAATCCAAAGACGTGTGGAATGAGGTAGACCAAGGTTCAGCGGGTTCCTCACAAGTCCATGGGGAAGGATGGTGTTGAATGCTGAACTATAATCTACGAAGAGAAGATGGGCGTAGTTACGCCATTGCTCCAGGTGGGCCAGCGTGGTGTGAAGGGCAGCAGTCACAGCATCCTGTGTTGACCTGATGACCTTGTAAGTGAATTGGTAAGGGTCTTGAGTGACATGATGTGACTTCTAACCAGTTTTTCAAAACACTTCATCACCACCGGTGTGAGTGCAACAGGCCAGTAGTCACTGAAGCTGGCTGAAAAATGTCAGCTACCTATTTTACTAGCTGAGTTACCCATTGTACACACACGTAATAGACAAGAATTTTAGCCATGTCATTGTAGTAAAGGTGCAGTAAGTTGCATTGCATTGTGTGTATGTTGTCATTAATTTTCATAGAGCAATTTGTGATATTCATGAGCCTTAAGTGAATGATGATAAAAAGGTGATAGCATGTCATATCACTGCAATGCTCTGGCATGCCGCACACAGCAGGTACATTTTAAGTGAAAAATGAACGCCTTAACTCGCACTCGCACTGGCCCGTACAGATTGTAATTAAAGTGCACTTTACTTGTGTAGTAAGTAAAGTGTCATGCTTGCTTCGTGGTCTGAGTACCATGTGAACTGTGAAAATAAGGGCTCCAGTGAGCAGGACGTGATCTAATATATAAGGCTGACTGTGTGTGTGTTTGTTTTCAACCTAAGGGCCCCAGTGATTCCCCCCTTGGTGCCCCAAGTCACCATAGCAAGTTTGGTGTCAATTGCTTAATTCCTGTGGCTGTGCATAGCGAACACACACACACACACACACACACACACACACACACACACACACACACACACACACACACACACACACACACACACACACACACACACACACACACACACACACACACACACACACACACACACAGCTTTATATACTAGATAAACACTACCCAATCTAGACCTCATGGATCCATGGGCAACACACTATATATGTATATAATGTTTATATATGTAATTGTTAATAGAAAACAAATATTATTTTCACAAATTGTTAGTGTTATATTTCGCTAGTTGCGTGAATGGGGTGAAGCTGTCTCTGATCAGCTTGTTTCACATTTATACAGACATATAAGTGTTTTAAGTCATTTTACTAATAGTTTAGAGCCTTTTAAGCCAGCGGAAAAGACAGAGACTGATACAAGTTAGTGCATGTTTGAAACTCTTTAAACCAATCCATTTTGCTAGGTGTTAAATGTTTACGAAACATTGCAAATTGCCACTTTTTTTTGATAATGATCAAAATAGTTTATTAACCCATTACTCCAGTGTTTTAGTTTTGGTCAATAAAATACTTTACTGATATTTAGCAACAACAATAAGATGCACTTTTGAGTGGCAATGTTAAAAAAATTACTCTTTAATTGGGGTTCAATTGGGATTTTTAACAGTTTATTGAAGATAAATCTGGGATATGACGAGGAGCTTGGTTTTTAGAAGGCAACATATTTATTTGGCCTCGGGTTGGGAAAAGCCTCCGCGTGTATTTGGAAGAGTGTGCTTGCTGAAATGTAAAGCTTATTGTCCTTTAAGCCACCACTCACCCAGTGCAACATGAAACAGCTAAACCTGACATGTTTGGGATTTGTGTAGATTGGGAAAATGCATCATTGTGACCGTTCCCCTAAATTACATTTTGGTAAACAGTGATGATATCTGCTTCTTATTTTTCTTATTCTGTTTTGGAGAAACAGAACTGCACTTAGGAAGCTGCATCAGTCACGGGGACCTTCACTTGTTCTGTCTTTTTAGAGTGAATTACACAATGAACTTTCATCAAATTAACACAAGTCAAACGCATCAAGCAAAATCTGCAATCTGAAATAAATCCAAGGAAAGGAAACATTGTGTTAGGTCTTTAATGTTTTTCAATATTTGTTTTTTTTTTTTTTTGTCATTGTTGCTGTTTAGAAATATTGCACATGGTCAACATGCCTGCTTACGAGACAACACTCACCTCGCTCATCCTAAAATTCCTTCTCCAAAGTAAGGACAGTTTATTCTTAAGCACAATCATACAGTGTACACGCATACGTGTTTGTGTGTGTGCATATGCACATTAATCCGTGTGCAAGTGTATGTGATTGCACATGCATGCAGATAGATACATTGTAGCCAAAACCAAACCCCAAAGTCTGATGAACTGATAGTCTTTTATCTGAGTGTGTGTATCTATATATATGTATATCTATATATGGGTGTGTATATACAACCCCTGGCAATAATTATGGAATCATCGGCCTCGGAGGATGTTCATTTAGTTGTTTAATTTTGTAGAAAAAAAGCAGATCACAGACATGACACAAAACTAAAGTCATTTCAAATGGCAACATTCTGGCTTTAAGAAACACTGTAAGAAATCAGGAAATAAAATTGTGGCAGTCAGTAACGGTTACTTTTTTAGACCAAGCAGAGGGAAAAAAATATGGAATCACTCAATTCTGAGGAAAAAATTATGGAATCATGAAAAACAGAGGAACGCTCCAACACATCACTAGTATTTTGTTGCACCACCTCTGGCTTTTATAACAGCTTGCAGTCTCTAAGGCATGGGCTTAATGAGTGACAAACAGTAGTCTTCATCAATCTGGCTCCAACTTTCTCTGATTGCTGTTGCCAGATCAGCTTTGCAGGTTGGAGCCTTGTCATGGACCATTTTCTTCAACTTCCACCAAAGATTTTCAATTGGATTAAGATCCAGACTATTTGCAGGCCATGACATTGACCCTATGTGTTTTTTTGCAAGGAATGTTTTCACAGTTTTTGCTCTATGGCAAGATGCATTATCATCTTGAAAAATGATTTCATCATCCCCAAACATCCTTTCAATTGATGGGATAAGAAAAGTGTCCAAAATATCAACGTAAACTCGTGCATTTATTGATGATGTAATGACAGCCATCTCCCCAGTGCCTTTACCTGACATGCAGTCCCATATCATCAATGACTGTAGAAATTTACATGTTCTCTTCAGGCAGTCATCTTTATAAATGTCATTGGAACGGCACCAAACAAAAGTTCCAGCATCATCACCTTGCTCAATGCAGATTCGAGATTCATCACTGAATATGACTTTTATCCAGTCATCCACAGTCCACGATTGCTTTTCCTTAGCCCATTGTAACCTTGTTTTTTTCTGTTTAGGTGTTAATGATGGCTTTCGTTTAGCTTTTCTGTATGTAAATCCCATTTCCTTTAGGCGGTTTCTTACAGTTTGGTCACAGATGTTGACTCCAGTTTCCTCCCATTCGTTCCTCATTTGTTTTGTTGTGCATTTTCGATTTTTGAGACATATTGCTTTAAGTTTTCTGTCTTGACGCTTTGATGTCTTCCTTGGTCTACCAGTATGTTTGCCTTTAACAACCTTCCCATGTTGTTTGTATTTGGTCCAGAGTTTAGACACAGCTGACTGTGAACAACCAACATCTTTTGCAACATCGCATGATGATTTACCCTCTTTTAAGAGTTTGATAATCCTCTCCTTTGTTTCAATTGACATCTCTCGTGTTGGAGTCATGATTCATGTCAGTCCACTTGGTGCAACAGCTCTCCAAGGTGTGATCACTCCTTTTTAGATGCAGACTAACAAGCAGATCTGATTTGATGCAGGTGTTAGTTTTGGGGATGAAAATTTACAGGGTGATTCCATAATTTATTCCTCAGAATTGAGTGAGTCCATATTTTTTTCCCTCTGCTTGGTCTAAAAAAGTAACCGTTACTGACTGCCACAATTTTTTTTCTTGATTTCTTATAGTGTTTCTTAAAGCCAGAAAGTTGCCATTTGAAATGACTTTAGTTTTGTGTCATGTCTGTGATCTGTTTTTTCCTACAAAATTAAACAACTGAATGAACATCCTCCGAGGCCGGTGATTCCATAATTATTGCCAGGGGTTGTATATATCTATGTATGTATGTACATATATAGATATATATACACACACACACTTACATATCCTGAATCATTTAGGTTTGATAACAGTCAAGATGGGTGATTTAGTCATGTGACTATAAAAATACTGTTTCTAGAATAGAATATAAAATACAAGTGAGAAAAATAGAATATTGATAATGTTGCTGTGTGGTGAAAGAAAAAGAGGTTGGTCGGACTACTTGCATGTGCTAAAACATACATGCACACCCAATCACAGATATATATATATATATATATATATATATATATATATATATATATATATATATATATATATATATATATATTCCACACATCCAACTGTATACAGCGAAATAAGAGATACCCATAATAATAACAATAACTACCTACTCTTCACCAATGAAGCAAAGAGCCAAAAAGTGCTATTTGAGAAATTCTCCTTGACTTTTAGTAAGTTATACTTTCTATCTCTTCAACAATAATTGCAAGATTCATTTTTGTTTTGTTTATAGTTAGATAGCATCACAACAGCTGATTCCTCTAACTGACGTCCTGCTCTGGATTTAATATCTATGGCACAGAGCCTTCCCCCAAAAACAATATCACCCACCCATTTCGTAAAAATAAATGTCCTATTGCACCATTTGATGGGAAATGATAAAGTGTCAAAAAGAGAGGGAAGAGGGGAGGGCTCCAGAGACTGCCCTCCAGGGCTGGTCTTGGATCTGCTTTCCCTGAACTAACCCTAACCATAACCATCCTGAGCTACATAGCGCTTGACCCGGGACCAGTGCTTAAGGGCACTTTCTAACAACAGAGGTGGAGGTATTAAGAGTAGGAAAGGACTGAAGGGTGGAACGGGAAGCTGGGGGGGAGGGGGGGGGGGGGACATAGGTGATAACATACAGTTATTATTTTTCTACTAAAACAAACTCTTAAAAACAATACTTTCCTGATTGAACTTGTGGCGGTCCCAGTCAAGAAGGGCCGCACAAATTGTGCAAACACCTGATTTCAACGTGTTACAAAGCGACAAACGCTCCTGTTCCCGCACGTCCGTGTCTGGTGAGGAACCATCGGGAAGAGGAGGAGCAAGACTCGTCTCTGGAACAATTAAAAATGTGTGTGTGTTTGGGGGGGGGGGGGGGGTGTCACAGACAGACTATGTCCCCCTTCTTGTCCAAAGTCTTTTTTGTTTTTGTTTTTTTATGCTGGAGAAGAAACACAATAGAGTCACAAGAGAAGAACAGGCCACTGTAAAACTGGTTATTTCCACAGCAACAATAACGAGAGAAAGCAACATCACATCCACTGGGAGATTTGAGAAAAGTTCGGTTAAAAATTCTACCTTTTCTCTCTGACAGTAAGACTCATATTGTTGCTGTTGTCCGTATTCGTGATTATTATCCGTCTTCTGTTGGCGGTACAAGAATCTTCCAGTGTCTTCTTCTGCTTTTTCTCTGCGCTCTGCTGGGGGCAGGTCAGTGTCAAACTAAACATCGATTCTTCCTCACAATGAAGAGTCTGTGTGTATAATCTCTTTACGGTGCCTGTTGACATGGGTTTGGGGAGGGACGTCAACATACAATCAAGCATCATCGGCTCCCACCACCAATGAGGACTCAGTCTTCCAAAATGGCAATAACTGAAGGTGCAAAGATTGGTCACACTAAGTCCCGACTAATTCCTTCTACTTGTCATTCACACGTCACTACAATCACTGGAACTGTGCGGGCCGTTGGGTTTGGTCAGGCCGGGATCCACTGTGTTTGTGTACAAGTGCTCACACGGTGTGTGGATTTGTGTGTGTGTGCTGTCTGTCTTGCAGCATTGAGGGGCTTATGGGGTATCAGTGGAGGTCGTTGGGGTTGCGTTTTTGTCCCGACCACTGTGCTGAGGAGTGGAAGCGGGAGAAGGAGGTCAGGTCAGTGGCATCTGAGGGCTGGCTCGCTGGCGACAGCAAACTGCATCTGCACAATAAGTGACAAAGTGCCATTCATGGTCCTTGGCAGCGGCTCCTGGAAACCGCCGCCCAGGAGTAACAGTCTGATTTGTTAAGGGCGCGCGAGTTTGTGTGGAAACACGTGCATGCTGGAGAATTTCATATGCACCAGTACGAGTGTGTACATGCCACAGAGACAGAGAGTGTACCACAGTTTGTGTGTCAAACTACAAAATACTGTACAAATGTGCTGAAAGCAGACCCAGGCAAAGTCATAACACAATAATCTGGATACTCGCGGGAAACTACAAGGAGCACTTGAGTCATCACAACTCGCATGTGATTTGTCCACTTTTGAGGCCTTTTTTTTAGTTGTGTGATACAATAATTCAAGTGCACCTTGAGTAGTTTGAATATTTATGACCATATTCCAAAGTGTTTCTGCCCAGGACTGGTCTGGAGGAAACTAGTGCCAGCAGACCCGTTCTGCTGGAACCATCTGTAGTCCTGATCCAACATGTATAAGAGCATTCTGTGGGGAAGGGACACTCCCTTCTCTTTTTCATTAGTCATCCGCTCCAGCTTATAACGTGCCACTTTTTGGCTCCTCTGGACTCCGGACTTTGTCATCTTGCTGCTCTTCCCCTCCATCCTCCCGGTATGACTGACTGAAAGAGGAGCTGTGGGATGGGGCAGGATTAGTCTCCGATGACCCTCCGAGTTCTGGGGCTCCAGGCGTGGCTGTCTGCATGATCTTCTGCCGAACTTCACGGATCTTCAACTGCAGGCAGGCCTTGGTGGGGAAGGTGTCTGAGAATCGGGCTTGAAACGCAGCAGTGGCCTGAGCTGGATCGGATTGAAGAAAGTGAAAGAAAAGAAGACAGAATAATAAATTTATAAACAAAATATTTTCTGACATATCACAACTTTCCTGAAAGACTGAGTTAAAATTGATGCTCAAAACTAGGGCTGCAACAAACGATTATTTGCATCATCGATGAATCTGATGGGATTTCGACACAATTAATCGATTAATCGGATTAGCGGGGAATTTTTTAAAAATGTGCCAGGGAAGCAATTTTTCTCTCCTTCCATCACTTTATTTAACAACAGAACATTATTTGAAAACTTAAAATACTTGAATTATAAATATAAAATAATAAAGAATAAAACAGTTTACAATAAAGAACACAAATAATTATTTCAAATGGTACTGCTTTATCAAAGTGCTGCGTTGCCATAAAACAACACTGAAACATATGTTATAAAATATATAGTGAAAAAAGAGGTATATCTGTTGCTGCAAATGAGCAATTAGCATAACCAGTTAACCATAAAACCTAAATCAAAAACTGTAGCCTGACTCATTATATGTGCAACATTCTCTGTATAACTTGTAAACTACACTCAACAAAAATATAAACGCAACACTTTTGGTTTTGCTCCCATTTTGTATGAGATGAACTCAAAGATCTAAAACTTTTTCCACATACACAATATCACCATTTCCCTCAAATATTGTTCACAAACCAGTTTAAATCTGTGATAGTGAGCACTTCTCCTTTGCTGAGATAATCCATCCCACCTCACAGGTGTGCCATATCAAGATGCTGATTAGACACCATGATTAGTGCACAGATTTCGACTGGTTTGTGAACAATATTTGAGGGAAATGGTGATATTGTGTACGTGGAAAAAGTTTTAGATCTTTGAGTTCATCTCATACAAAATGGGAGCAAAACCAAAAGTGTTGCGTTTATATTTTTGTTGAGTATATGTGGTCATTTCACAATGACACATGTGACTCATGTCTCTTTCTCTAAAACTGTACTGTAGCATTATTAGTTAGTATTACTATTATTATTGTTACTATTATTATTAATATATAAATAAAAATAAGTAAAAAAATTATAATTTGTAATACATGTGACTCTTTTACGACAACAAGCTCTGAGCCATTAATTATTATACAGAAAACAAATGCACAAATATGCTGAAATGCCAGCAGCTTAATGCTAACTTTAACATTGAAAACGCCATAGACATGCTAATGTGTTAGCATTGGCGTTAGCATAAAATACATCTATCAACTGTTTCAGAAGACCATAACAGGTCAGTTTAACATAAAAGGTAAATTTTCCTCACAGACATATGCTCTTTAGGGTTTTAGTGGGGAAAAATTAAGATAAAGCGAAATAAAACAAATGAAACCAACGAAGCAGCAGCTCAAAGCACTCCTTCATTGGTTCAAGATTCAAAGCAAAGCTCGGTTGATTATATGGAGGAAACAAAACATTTGCAGTAAAACAAAGTTATTTAGCAACTAATCGATGACTAAATTAGTTGACAGCTATTTTAATAATCGATTTTAATCGATTAACTCGATTAGTTGTTTCAGCTCTACTCAAAACACAAAAAAATTACATGTAAAAAAAATAATTTAACCACTTTTGAGAAGCAGCATCTTAATACTCCAGTCACTGTTGAGAGTTTTTACTGGTCCGACTTTCTGCTGATGAGTCCCCGAGGATGTTCGCAGCAAGGTCTGTAGGCAGTCGTCGGCACAGCTAACCAAAAAGTTAGCTTTGATAAACGCTAATCTGCTAACTGAAAACTTAACTTATATAACACTAAACCGATAAACCGCTAAAAAATTTAGCGGGCGTTACAACCGCTAACTTTTACGATTGACTCAGTACGCAGTCTGCTAAGCCAGTTTCGAGTTTAAGCACTGCAAGTGCTTCTGGGTAAAGTCAAAAGCGATCACAAACCAAAAACAAATTCTTTATGCACCTGGCCCGCGGCTACAGAAAAAAAAAGCATCATTTACTTTCAACATGCTTCCACTCAGACAGTGGACAGGAGACATGAAGTGCAAAACACCTTTCACTCATGGTGTCACTTAAAACCAACTAATTCGGGAAAGTTTATCAAAATTAACTGCAACAGTGAAAATATGATATTGCACATATTTTATAAAGTAATGCACTAATTCTGAAGATTTGAGTGTCAAACAGACGTGCTGAAAGGCATTATGGGAAATTCAAATGATCTGCTCTCATTACTTCCTCCTCCCCTCCCGTCAAAATGCATAGAACACTGTCATCTACTGGATATGAATAGACCAACTGTAATTTGAGTGTGGAGATTTCAAATCCCGCAAAATGTTGCAAAATTTGAGAGTTCGCATTGAGACTGTCTGATCAGGCTGCAATTTAACCGCTGCACACAAACAACGGCATTAACACCCCAACAAAAAAAGTCTGTATACTGCGCATAAATCTCTTGTGAATTTATGATCTGGGTTTATAGACGTTATTGTGTTTGCTTTATGTAAACCTGTGAGAAGCTCAGGTTGTTTAACAATTATTTACAGTGGGGAATCGCTGTGAGCCGCGATCTCTTCATGTTCATGTCATTCTGGAGTAAACTGAAGTTTGCTCTTTAACATCCTGCTTATTGCCCTTTACAGCACTGTTTGTTCCAGAGTAACATACATAGTGCAGTAGATAACACAATATTTACAGAGGATATTTACATATTATTTGATCACAAAGAAGACAAAGATTCCAAAAAGGTATGGTTTGGACTATCTGTGACTGAATGTTACGGAGTTATGGGGTAAAAAGAGCAACAATGGTGACAAAGGCCAATTTCAGTTTGTAGGGGTCTAAAGTTAAAATTGCTCTAATTTTGGTAAAATGTGATGCAATTTATTGGTTAAGTTAATGGGGTTTTAAAAAGGAATAGTTTGCACCATGGGTCATGCTTAGTTTTCATGTTACAGGTTAAGATATGTCACATGTCATACAACCCCAATTCCAATGAAGCTGGGACGTTGTATGAAATGTAAATAAAAACAGAATACAATGATTTGCAAATCCTCTTCAACCTATATTCAATTGAATACACCACAAAGACAAGATATTTAATGTTCAAACTGAAAAACGTTATTGTTTTTGTGCAAATATTTGCTCATTTTGAAATGGATGCTTGCAACAGATTTCAAAAAAGCTGGGACAGTGGTATGTCACTTTTCTTTCTAACAACACACAATAAGCGTTTGGGAACTGAGGACACTAATTGTGAGTGTCATGTTTGGGTATAAAAGGCGCATCCTCAAAAGGCTCAGCCATTCACAAGCAAAGATGGGGCGAGGATCACCACTTTGTGAACAACTGCGTGAAAAACAGTCCAACAGTTTAAGAACAATGTTTCTCAATGTTTAATTGCAAGGAATTTAGGGATTCCACCATCTACAGTCCATAATATAATCAGAAGATTCAGAGAATCTGGAGAACTTTCTACACGTAAGCGGCAAGGCCGAAAACCAACATTGAATGCCCGTGACCTTCGATCCCTCAGGCAGCACCGCATTAAAAACCGACATCATTGTGTAAAGGATCTTACCACATGGGCTCAGGAACACCATTGTCAGTTAATACAGTTCGTCGCTACATCTACAAGTGCAAGTTAAAACTCTACCATGCAAAGCAAAAGCCATACATCAACAACATCCAGAAACACCACCACCTTCTGTGGACCTAAGCTTATTTTAAATGGACAGATGCAAAGTGGAAAAGTGTGCTGTGGTCTGATGAGTCCACATTTCAAATTGTTTTTGGAAATCATGGACGTCGTGTCCTCCAGACAAAGAAGGAAAAAGACCATCCAGATTGTTACTGGAGCAAAGGTCAAAAGCCAGCATCTGTGATGGTATGGGGGTGTGTTAGTGCCCATGGCATGGGCAACTTACACATCTGTGATGGCACCATCAATGCTGAAAGGTACATCCAGGTTTTGGAGCAACACATGCTGCCATCCAAGCAACGTCTTTTTTCAGGGACGTTCCTTCTTATTTCAGCAAGACAATGCCAAGCCACATTCTGCACGTGTTACAACAGCATGGCTTTGTAGTAAAAGAGTGCGGTTACTAGACTGGGCTGACTGCAGTCCAGACCGGTTGCCCATTTAAAATGTGTGGCGCATTATGAAGTGCAAAATATGACAACGGAGACCCCGGACTGTTGAACAACTGAAGTCGTACATCAAGCAAGGATGGGAAAGGATTCCACCTACAAAGCTTCAACAATTAGTGTCCTCAGTTCCCAAACGCTTATTGAGTGTTGTTAGAAGGAAAGGTGATGTAACACAGTAAACGTGTTGCAGGCATCCATTTTAAAATGAGCAAATATTTGCACAAAAACAATAAAGTTTATTAGTTTGAGCATTAAATATCTTGCCTTTGTGGTGTATTCAACTGAATATAGGTTGAAGAGGATTTGCAAATCATTGTATTCTGTTTTTATTTACATTTTACATAATGTCCCAACTTCATTGGAATTGTTGTAGAATTCAAAGGACGTCAACATTGTTTGACCTTTACTTTGCAGACCAAACATTAAACACAATCAAAACTATTCCATTTGTTAATAATATTAGCTCAACCAATAATCTGCACTACGTTTTACCAAAATTGGACCAAACTGAAACTGACCTTTGTCACCATTTTTGTTGTTTTTACCTCATAACTCTATAACATTCAGTCACAGACAGTCCAAACTATACATTTTTAGAATCTTTATGCTCATCCAAAGAATGTGGTGGAGTTTTCAATATGATTGGTGCATCTTTTAATTTTGACCGCGTGTAATTCTTCAATTGACCCCCTACCTGACTGTCTGAAAATTCAAATGGCCAATTGGTTTTTTCAAAAGAGTAATGTCCAAGGAGTATTTGTCCTGAATTTGTTGCTTCTATCACCACTTACAGGATTCTTTCAGTTATCTGCTGCACGAATATAAGATGTGAAATAAACAAAAAAAAAAAAGTGCCAATTTTGACACCCCCTGTAAAGTTACTGTAACTTGTGTGTTCGTTTTTACAATGTGTGTTATCGGTGATCCACTTAATTGAGACATTCTGAGCGTAAAACTGCATTTGAGATTCACAAGTATGTTGGTCTATTCACACTCCCATCCAGTAGATGGCAGTGTTCTCTTTACTTTTGATGGCGGAGGGATGGTGTTTGGGGGAGGAGGAAGTAGTGTGTCTTGATAGAGAAAGTGGCGTCAAATCAGAACATGGCGCCATTTTGGTTCCAACTGCGCTGAACCTTTAATGTTTTCAACATTTTTTAAAATCATTTAACCACACAACAACACATCCAGGTACAGGTGCTATCAAAATAAATATAAAAATAGTTAAGCTATCAAATTTACATAAATTTACAATTTATGGTGATTTATTTAATTAATTTAAAGCCCGATTTATGCAGCTGCACAGCTGTAATTCCGTGTCATGCAATGACGTGCATGACAGTTTTTAAAGTTCTCTCTCTCTGGATTATGCTTTATTCTGGACTAATTTGACCCTCAACAAGCTTTTCTTTCTACAATCATCACCTCCAAATCAAAGGTAAGCTGAACATCTCTCTTTTACCGACTTCGTACTGTAAAGTTGCGGACTTTTCTGATCCATTTGTAATCAGAGCGCACTGTAAAAACTATTATAATATGATCGGAGACACAGGATTGAAAGCAGAAAAGTGTCAAATCACAGCCTTTTGTGTCTGATTTAACAGGTGCACGTCAGGCTTCAGGTCCTAGTCTGAGCACGGAATACTGAATTGGGACGTGTGCCTCATTTAAATGTATTTGATCCATTATCAAACTGTAATCCGCGTGCATACTGCAGAAGCAGTGAAAGCAGCTGGTTTCACTGCTTCTGCAGTGTGCACGTCAGGCTGCGGCTCCGAGTCTGAGCACGGTGTGAAAAAAATAAACGGCGGGGCTTTTAATCACGGAAATGACTCCGGTTCCACATGCAAGGGGTTTAAATGGAAATACATTGCGATCTGACGGGACATTTTATCCAATGTGAGTGAAAAATCCATTATATACGATGTTTATTACATGGAAAACAATACAAAAACACTGGGATTTTTTTTTGTCCAGTGACTGCAAATATCTGGTTTATAGGATGATTGTTTAGGTGAGTTTTACTGTACATGGGACTGAACAATAAATTTAGCTCTCAGAGCTTTGACGATGACGTCGGCTTCCAACCCACACAGCTGACTTTATTCTCCCAAGTTTTTCTTCTGTTCAGATCTGAAGCAAATTTGTACATCTTGAAGCCCTTGTTGTGTCTATTTGTGCCACTAAAATGCACAGCAACCCTGCATTTTCAGCGAATAAATAAATAAAATAGCTGGATTTCCATGTAGACAGATTAATAGCAAATGCTATTTTGATCCCAAGATGGCACCATGAGATGATTTTTTTTTGACTCGTCATATGGCCACTCTCTCTCTTTCTACTTACTTTACTCACTTTACTTACGTCTCATGTGCACATTTGTGTCTTTGCCAGAAAACCTCTCGTGTTACTGAGTGTGTGCTGTCTGAACAGTAGGTGGTACATTTGTGTCTTTAAGGCAGTGGGAGTTTTACGTTATAGCCACAACATGGTCACGAGTAACATGGTGACGTTCTCCGGCACTCAGCGCTGTGCACACAGAGATGTGTGGGCAGATGTGCACCGTGGACTGCATCATAGAGTGTTAGAGCCAGAACCGAAGAGTTCTGTGTTTTTGTGTGTTCATGAACTGACTAAGTTTTCTAAACCCTCCATCATAAAATTTCCATTGAAGTGGGTGAACTGTGAAGTGCAGTAAAAGTATCCACTGGTGGGTCACCTGAGGGGAAGAAGCCATGTTCCTGAAACAGCTGCATGACCAGAGCCCGGCGCTGATCTAAGGTTCTACGCAGAGACGAGTAGGGAACCCGGTCCAAGTCTCCCAGGACATCCTCCGCGTCTGTACCTGCTCAGACATGGAGGAGCACCGTGTCACGTGTCACTCCGCACACCTGTGAAGCTGTTGTGTTGCCCTGGTTGTACCTGCTCGGTCAAAGGTGAAGATTTCACCCTCACACTTGGCCGCGCTCTTCGGGGTGTTGGGCTCTGAGCTGCAGCTGGACAGACGTCGAGTTTTCCTCCTCGGGGAGATGGGGTCCTCTGCCGTCACCTCCGGTTCTGGTTGGTGGTGGACACATAAGGTGAGGAATGATGAACACATGACGTATTCCAAGAGACGGGAGATGGAATGGCAAGGAAGAGTTACGGGACATGAATAAAACACAAGGATAAGGGACAGAGAGGGGAAAAAACAAACAGCAGTAGAAATGATTCAAAACAATCAACAGTGAAGTTTTATTGGATACGTTTAGGTTTCCTTTCTGTCTCACCGGTGGAATTGCGTCTCTTCTTGCGGTAGCTTCCCAGGATGGCTCTGGGGGACGTGGCCAGACTTTGCAGGGTGGGTGAGGGTAGGACTTCCTCTGGGTTAAACTCAGGAAGCTCAGCAAAACGCTCCTCAAAGTATGTCCCTGACAACACCCTGCACACAAAGAGCAGTCATGTGAGTCCCGTCATGGATTTCAAGCGGGACACTAACACTGGATGTGCAGTGAACATCTGTCCTGTGACACGTCTCTACTGTTTCCTCGCAGTCTGATGAAAGCATAACTGAAAAAGGTGAACTGTGCACCCACACTTTATCTCACCACAGTTTAATGAACTTGGAGGCTGAAACACAAAATCTAAATTCAATTACAGAGAGACAAACTGACACAGAGACAAAAACTAACACAGACAGACAAACTAACAAAGAGACAAACTAACAGAGAGAGAAAAACTAACAGAGAGACCAACTAACAGAGAAACAAACTAACACAGAGAGACAAACTAACACAGAGACAAACTCTAACACAGAGAGACAAACAACACAGAGACAAACTAACACAGACGCAAACTCACACAGAGACAAAACCTAACACAGAGACAAAACTAACACAGACTAAAACTAACAGAGATACAAACTAACACAGACAAAAACTAACATGAACTAGCAGAGACAAACTAACAGAGAGACAAAAATTAACACAGAGACAAACTAACAGAGACAAAAACTCACACCGAGACAAACTAACACAGAGAGAAAAACTAACACAGAGACAAAAACAAACACAGAGACAAACTAACAGTGAGACAAAAATTAACACAGACAAAAACTCACACCAAGACAAACTAACAGAGAGACAAAAATTAACACAGAGACAAAAACTCACACCGAGACAAACTAACACAGAGACAAAAACGAACACAGAGACAAACTAACAGCAAGACAAAAACTAACACAGAAGTCACACAGAGACAAAAACTAGCACAGAGACAAACTAGCAGTGACAAACTAACAGACAGGCAAACTAACACAGAAACAAACTAACACAGAGAGATAAATTAACATAGAGACAAACACTAACAGAGGCAAACTAACACAGAAACAAACTAACACAGAGAGATAAATTAACATAGAGACAAACACTAACAGAGGCAAACTAACACAGAAACAAACTAACACAGAGAGACAAATTAACATAGAGACAAACACTAACAGAGACAAACTAACACAGAGACAAAAACTAACACAGACAGACAAACTAACAAAGAGACAAACTAACAGAGAGAGAAAAACTAACAGAGAGACCAACTAACAGAGAAACAAACTAACACAGAGAGACAAACTAACACAGAGACAAACTCTAACACAGAGAGACAAACAACACAGAGACAAACTAACACAGACGCAAACTCACACAGAGACAAAACCTAACACAGAGACAAAACTAACACAGACTAAAACTAACAGAGATACAAACTAACACAGACAAAAACTAACATGAACTAGCAGAGACAAACTAACAGAGAGACAAAAATTAACACAGAGACAAACTAACAGAGACAAAAACTCACACCGAGACAAACGAACACAGAGAGAAAAACTAACACAGAGACAAACTAACAGCAAGACAAAAACTAACACAGAAGTCACACAGAGACAAAACTAACACAGAGACAAAAACTAACAGACAAACTAACACAGAGACAAAACCTAACACAGAGACAAAACTAACAGACTAAAACTAACAGAGATACAAACTAACACAGACAAAAACTAACATGAACTAGCAGAGACAAACTAACAGAGAGACAAAAATTAACACAGAGACAAACTAACAGAGACAAAAACTCACACCGAGACAAACTAACACAGAGAGAAAAACTAATACAGAGACAAACTCACACAGAGACAAAAACAAACACAGAGACAAACTAACAGTGAGACAAAAATTAACACAGACAAAAACTCACACCAAGACAAACTAACAGAGAGACAAAAATTAACACAGAGACAAAAACTCACACCGAGACAAACTAACACAGAGACAAAAACTAACACAGAGACAAACTCACACAGAGACAAAAACGAACAGAGACAAACTAACAGCAAGACAAAAACTAACACAGAAGTCACACAGAGACAAAACTAACACAGAGACAAAAACTAACAGACAAACTAACACAGAGACAAAAACTAGCACAGAGACAAACTAGCAGTGACAAACTAACAGACAGGCAAACTAACACAGAAACAAACTAACACAGAGAGACAAATTAACATAGAGACAAACACTAACAGAGACAAACTAACACAGAGACAAAAACTAACACAGAGACAAACTAGCAGAGACAAACTAAGACAGGCAAACTAACACAGAGACAAAAACTAACACAGAGACAAAAACTAACACCGAACTAATCTGAATGAAGTAATTTGTTACTTCATTTTGAGATTTTGCCCACTGAAAAACTTGAAAAAATAAATATAAATATAAATTAGTGCTATGTTAGTTAAAAACAAAAATTTGAAGCCCAAATAACTAACTGAACTAGAAAAACAGTTTTAACTTAAGAAAGTCATGCATTTTAAGAAAACAAAACTAAAATAATTATTTGGAGTGCATTATGCTCCTAATATTATATTATTGTTTTTCTCTCTCTTACTTATCAATCGAGTCCGGTGTTTTTTTGAGTGGTGGGGGGCGGAACTTGGTCTTCTTTGAAGAGGAGGCGGATTCTCTGTTCTCAGGGCGAGGAGGGAGGGGGGGGTCTAACCCTGAGGGTGGTGGAGCAGGAGAATGACATCCATCCTGGAAAAGAGATGGCGAGCGCTGAACCAAAGAACTAAAACTTAATAGACCTTCAAAGCCCAAGAACAAACCTTAAACTAAATCTGAGAAATGTGTGATTTGATAATCCTGTGCAGGTAAGAGGAAACCTCACCTCTTTGCTGCTGCTGTCTCCCGTGCTGTTATCCTCTTTCTCCAACTCTCTGCATCGCTTGTTTTCACTGCTGTCCATCATGCCTCTCTCCTGCTCTTTGTCCACTTCACACCATTTCTCTCTGCCTTGTTCTTCTCGTAGATTTTCCACTTTAATGTCCTCCTCTTTTTTTGTTGCTGCGAGAGATAAGCTTAAGTTCAGACCACATTTCTGTCATTTGTTTGAAGATCACTTGTTTTCCAAGAGTCAAAATCCTTCATGCTGACTCACTCACTCACTCACTCATTCACTCACTCATCTTCAACCGCTTACTCAAATCAAGGGTCCCAGGGGGCTGGAGCCTATCCCAGCAGTCATAGGGCGTGAGGCAGGGTCGGGGAACACCCTGGACAGGATGCCAGTCTGTCACAGGGCCACATATAGACAAACAAACACATTCACACCCGCACGCACACCTAATGACAATTTTTAAAGTATCCAATCCAATTGGATGAGGGAGGAAGCTGGATCACCTGAAAGAAACCCATGCAAACACAGGGAGAACACGCAAACTCCACACAGAAAGGCCACAGGTGAGAATCGATCCCATGACCTTCTTGCTGTGAGGCAACAGTGCTAACCACTAAGCCACCGTGTTGCCCCATGCCGACTCTTTCACTTATATTTTAATGTGGAAAACACAGATAGAAAACAGGTTGATTTGAGCAGCAGACAGCTGAATGAATCATGACGACAGGTAATATAATTACCTGTACAGTCTATGGGTAGTATTATACTCCACCTGGTATCGTAGACCTGAAGCAAAACAGCACAAGCATCTCTGCTCACTCCAACGCAGTGCAGAACTCCACACAACAATACCTGGTGGAGTGTTGTATGTAAATGAGAAACCGTTTGCACCGTAGGCCTTGTCCACACAGATACAACACTTTTCCAATACCATCTTTTCCTCTGTCGTTTTCAAAAAGCGTTCCATAAACACAGCACTGTTTCAAGATTTATCTGCATCCACATGAAAACACTTAAAATGGGCAAAATGTTTTATTCATACGCCCTGAGGCCAGAATGTGGCACTGTAATGCTTCAACAGAAAATGTAGAAGAAGACGTGTGTAAGAGCTAAACATTGTAGCAGCAGAAGCTAAACCTACACTACAAAGCCGTGTTATTATTATTATTATTATGATGCTTTTTTCCTTTTTGTCTTGGTGGGTCATTAATGGGATTCATGGGATTTTAAAGATCAACTTCTTTCAGCTGAACAGCTCCTAAATGGAAGCCATCCTAGTTGGCACACCACATCAGCTCCGCTATTCCACTGTCACTGTCATATCACCTTCTCTGGCCAAACCATTTCCCTTTTCACATCTGTCACCAACTTGGGTGTTAAAATGGACACTCAATGAACCTTTGACACCCACATAAAACATATCTGAAAGACATCATTCTACCACCTCAAGAACATCACCAAACTTCGTCCAACACTCACCCTGGCAGATGCTGAGAAGCTCGTCCATGCCTTTGTCTCCTCCAGGCTGGACTACTGTAATGCACTCCTCATCAGGATCTCTAGTAAGAGCATCCAGAGATTAAAATAAAATCTAGAACAGCGCTGCCAGGATCCTGATGAGGGTGCGCAAATATGACCACATCACCGCCATCCTGAAATCCCTCCACTGGCTCCCTGTCCCACTCAGGATTGTTTACAAGGTCTCCCTCCTTAAGCTACCTTGACACTTGCACAAACTGGATCACTGTACTGGCACGCAATCTGGCGTGCCAGAGAGTAAACTCGCTGTAAACTGTTGTAAACTGCGCGTGAGCTGTGCACAGCTGCTGCAAGTGCACAAAGAAATTTTTGAAATGTTCAAAATCTCTGACAAGCATTAATTTTGTGAACTAGACATGAACACTGGGCAATCTATTCGAAAACACTGTGTGCCACTGTGTGTCAATGCATCTTATTGCCGCAGCACATCTGAACTATTATGACGAGATGTTACATCCACAATAAACATAATTTTAGAGATACATCATCTAACTCAAAAGAATGAATGAAAATGCAACTGTTTTACCAAGCCAATACAATATATATTATAAAGAATTACCTTTGAGATGATTCCAAATGCGTTCTCCACCACAGGAAGCACACGAGAGAAGTAGCAGCTCAGATAATTCCTTTGTGATTCCCGGAGCGATAAGAGATTTCATCAGCCAAGTTCCGACATCAGATGCGTCATGGGCTACGAAATAATTATTTTATATAAGGTGACGTCAAATGGGACAAAGTGTAGCATCCAGCGGGACAAAGCGGGTCGCACTGGCACGACAAATTGCACAGCAATGCGGGTATTAAATTCGTGCAAGTTTCAAGGTGCCTTTACCTACCAGCTTCGCAGTATGAGTGATTGGGTCTTTTCCTCTGCTGTGGAACCCCCTCCCTGACCACTTGAGGGCCCTACAGACTACAGATGTTTTTAAACGAAACTTAAAATCTTAAAAATAGGTTCTCCTTGACCTTGATAATTTTTAATTGCATTCATTTTAAATTGTTTTTTCTGTTCTGTAGTACTTTGAGATAGCTTTAATGTAAAGTGCAATACAACTAAAATGTATTATTATTATTTTTATTATTATATTCATTGTGAGCACAATGCTGAAGAGTCAACCAATGGCTGTGGTGAAAGCTAGCGTGAATAAATGGAGCACACACACACACACACACACACACACACACACACACACACACACACACACACACACACACACACACACGCGCGTGCACGCACACACAAAACAAATCCACTGCGCTGTTTGGAGGCTGTTAGCAGGAAGTTAGAACAAAAAGTTGGACTAATTTCTGACATGATTTTTTTCGCTGCACTGAGGATGTACACAGTCTTTTTTGTAGTACAGGCACGCACAAACGCCGACCTGGTTGTGTGAACGTGTGCGTGCGGGACAACAACACAAGCGAGACGACAATTTGATTGATCCAGCACAACTGAAAACTCACAGACTGTGATTCCTCACTCAGTGTCTCAAGTGCTGCTATACAGAGTGTCCACTAATTCTACAAAGACCACAGTGTCATCCACAAAATCAAGGTCAGGAAACCTTTCCTCACCAAGAAAGGCACCTAAGCCGCTGGTTTTCACAACCCGACCAACACTCAAACTGAGCAACAGTGCAGAAGCCAGACCACAGGCCTGATGAACGTGGTTTTGACTGAGAAATACTGAGAGATTGTACTCTACACAGCACCCACAGTAACTACATGCAATAATAATAACAACAATAATTTCCTTTGATTGTCATTGCATCTTCATATGACAAAATTAGTCCTCTGCTTTTAACCCATCCTTATTACAGTTAGACACAATCCAACCACTAGGAGCAGTGGGCAGCCACAGTCTGGCGCCCGGGGACCAACTCCAGATGTAGAGATGCTGCCTTTGTCAGGGGCAGAGAGAGGAACAGATCCTAAATAAGCATGTTTTGATTCAGTTCGCTATCATGTTTGTTTGATGGCTTGGTCTCTGGTACGGACCTTCAGGTGTTGTAGTAGCTTTATGACAGCATCACACCAATCCAGATCCACACCAATGCATATAGAATAACTCAAAAAGTAATCAGGCAGACCAGTGGGGCATTACCTGTTGGGGGACTGCTGGTACAGTTATCCACTGTAAAATTAGTAACACAAACAGAGTTCCCTTGGATGCCATCCTCAGTATGAGCATTAGGATGGCTCTCGCTCTTCATCTCCACCCTCTGGTCCACTTCTCCTTTCACCCTTGGATGAGGGATCACCACAGAGGAAACCTGCACCCCAGCCTCCAGTGGAGAAGAAGGGTGTAAGAGGTCCTGAGACGGTGTTGCCACTCTGGGAGGTACGGTCGTCACAGAAACAACGCTGGTAGCCAGTGCAACGGTTGGTGCAGGATATATGGCAGTTAGAACCTGATGAAAAAGGGAGGCGAGCGTCTTCAGACTGATGAAATACATGATGTACAGTTCATCATAACAGGGCTTCATAAAAGTGACAAAGCGCTGAAAAGCGAAGGTACAGTTCAAAACGATGCAATGAGACAAAAAATCAGTCAAAATAAATCCCACTTTGAAACACAAAGCAAACTGTAAATGAAGCCAGTAAGTTTAAAATATGTAGAGTCATTGTTCCACTTTACCTGACGACCAGCGGTTGCTGAGGCCTGGCCTGGAGGGGTCTGAGACTGACAGTTCAGAGGCGGGGCAGCAATCACCGACGGTTGACCAACAATGGGCTGAACAAGGGTTTGCCCAGGTGGGGCAATGGCAGCAAAGCCCAGAGTTGCCAGAGAGGACGGGAGATAGGCGGCGCCTGGAGGGGGTTGGGCTTGTTGAGCTGTTGCTGTGGTAACACCAGGATTAGACTGCACGTAGGTGATCCTGTAAGACAGCAGACTGGTTCGTCTCAGAGCAGAATGAACAAACACATAACAAAAGACATACTTTATAGAGTTATTTCTGAGTGTGCTCACAGAGACTCTCCTCCTGTACAGTTCGCGTGATCTAGGCACGCCACAGTCTGTTTTTTGACCTCTGTGACATATGTAACAGAAATAACTCCCAAATGCTTTAACTTTACACCTCAGATTATTAACCCGATTTATATCAAGATCCTCCTCATGTACCATGTGCCCCCCCCCCCCAAAATGGGTGTAGGTTTAATATTATGACAGAGTGAAAACAGAACATCTAAGTGCAAGTTATGAACTAGCTGGACGATGTCTCAGCTGCACAGACACGAGCCACGTAGGGCTCCTGTGCATTTCTGTCTTTCAGGTTTGAGGCCGTGTTAGTGACCTGGTGGGTGGAGAGGTCAGCAGAACGGTCTGTGGTGGTGCTGCACCGGGAGCCATCACTGTTGCCACAGAAACAGGAAAGGCGCTTCCTGGATGAACGGCCGCTGCGGCATTAGGGTGAACGCTGGGTTGGACGACGGGCATGGGAGCAATCTGGATGATCTACAGATGGATGAAACACAGATAAAGACGTGATTATTTTGCCATCACACAAAACAAAAATAAATTAATTTATGTTTCATTGTTAAAAAAAAACAAAAAACACATTCACTGTATTGAAGCTTTTGAAATGATTACACAAACGGACACTGATTTAAAGGCTCTAGGGTGGCTTTTCTCTGAATGAGACAAATCAAACCATAACAAAAGCTGCAGAGAATGATTCAGTGACGTCCTGTCAAAACAAAAAGGAACATGCGCTTTTGCCGCCTTGCTAAACTGCTATTGCTGATGTTGTTGTGTGTGTTTCAGTTGATATTCCAACCTTGTTTCCTGTTGCAGTGCCATTCTGCACAGGAAGAGGCGGAGCCACAAGGGAAATGGAAGGATGAGGAGGAGCAGACCCTGTTCTCACTGTTGCCATGGGAACCAACATCTTGCTCTGTAACACTGGTGACTGGGTTTGAACTAATGAGTGAGAAAGTGAGAGAGAAATGATTAAAATTAAATCACTCAGCATGCAGACACCTAAGAGTGTTGAATTCTGAGTGAAAACAAATTAGAAATCTATGGAAAAGTCACAAGTCATCCCTTTGAGCCCAACTGATGGACTCAAAAGGATGCTAACAAGAATACATTTTAACAGATGCTCATAAAAGGCAGCTTGGCTACTTGCAGAATGACTGAAGATGAAGATAAAAAGTTTTGAGGAACACAAAAACATCTTAGAATTGCACAAATCATTAATTACCACAAAAAGGAAGTGTCAACATCACTATGTTAAGAATATATAATTTTTTTATGCTGGTTAAAGGATGTAAAATGACTAATTTGATTACAGCTCTGCAAATAAGTCAAAGGATACAAGACTGTAGAAGGCATATTTAAATAAAATGAGAAATAAAATGTTTACATATTAGAACGTGAATGGTGAATGATGCACACAACAAACTACCAACTGTAGAATACATTTGGAACAATTTTTTTCTCTATATATCAAAAGTACTGTATTTTCCAGAGTATAAGTCACAGGACCTCCAAAACTAGTAAAAATAAATAAATAATAAGTAATAATACAATAACATGCTTTTGGAGGGCGGTATGCATTTTCTGAGTCCCTCCGCTCACGCCCAGTCGCCCAAAATGACAGATTTCGCCTGAGTAAGACGAGGGTGAATATCTGTCATTGCAGGCGACGGCATGGACGGAGGGACTCAGAAAATGCATACTGCACGACAACAGCATGTTATTTGCATTATTATCACTTACTGAGATACACAACACCTAACGCGTACATAAAAAGTTGTCTCACTTTAACTTTTGTCGTGTAGGCTGGCACGCGTTGCTCTCCAAATTCGGCACTGCGTCCTCATCAAGCTGGCTGCTTTGGCTGCTGTTCAATGTCGTAATATCCATGAGAAAATCATCCGGAATATCCATATTGGGACCAACACACACATCTCGCCTTTTTATCTTTTCCTCTGCGGACAGTTTTGTTTTTTCCCCTCTGCGGACAGCTCATAGGCTGCGTGCTATGACGTCATTTGTTTATGCACAGCGGGCAGGTATAGCCAGATAGCAAAGACGTAAATCTACGATACCGGCCTAGCAACGCCTCGGTAAAGTGATAATAATGTGACTTATACTCCGGAAAATATGGTACATTTACTTTAGATGCCAATCATGCTTATATTTTTTCTATATGTACATCGGTACGTTGACTGATAGGGGCCATAACACTTCCAAATTAAGGCAACAATAGCAAATAGAAATACCACTTACAAATACAAAAAAACCACCTGCATCAAATCATAATCAATGCATAATCAATGCATAAAGAATTAAACCTCTTGCAAATTTTCTGTGTAGGCTCTCAGTTGTCCAGGTGGTTTCCATAGTAGAGAAGCTTGAATCTTCGACTGGACTGGGTTGCTCTTGCAAATTGCAGGAAAACAACACTAACAAACAAAAGCTGCAGCATGTGGAACAATTTAATTTGATAACGTGTCTGCTACAAATTCACAAAGCATGTAGAAAATGTTGCAAAGCTCCGCAACACAACAGAAGTACTAACCACACAAAATGTGGTGTCTGCCTGGAGGACTTCAAACGGTGGCTCATTCAGTGCATCATGTTACTTTATCTTTATCGCTACCTGGTCAGCAGAGGTGAGTTAGTTTACTTTATTGATGATTTTCTGCTTTATTCTAACTATATTTCATGTTTCATTATTTATTTGCAATGCATTGAATAGTCAAAGCCAAAGTCCTCTAGGCACGGACCTTTTGTGTTGTTACAATTTCCGTTTTACTTTGGAGCTTTGAAAATCATTTGGATTTTTCGGTGTAGTGGAAACATTAACAAACTAGAGCACTGCGGTTGTAGAGCGCAATCCTCCACCAACACCAGTTCCTACTTCCACAAACTTTTACCTTGGAAAAAATTGTCAAGGTCAAAGTTCTGTTAGAAGTGGCTTTTTATAAGCTAAATTAGATGCGATCAAATGTCAGGAGCATGTATTTAGTTTATGCACTTGAGTCAAAGTTTTTTTTTGTGGGGTCAATTTTTTCAGTTTCTGAATTCTTTTTCAGCTAACTTTCACAGAGCATTGGTTATCTCTGCTATGCACAATTGGGCTTTGCACTTGGTTTCTGAATGATAACTGGAAGATAGATAAACAGGCATAAAATTGGAACTTCCATCCAATTTTAGTTGGTGTAGGTAAATCCATAACAGAAAAATGAGAGCGAGCGAGGCACTTTTGAGTGAGATATAATGCAAAATGTAGACCAAATGGACTTTGCAATATTAAATTCAAATGTCGACAAAATCCACAATCTGGATCAGACTTTGTCAGGCGACAGTGAGTGCCAGTCTGCACCTCACTTTCAAATATGAGAGTGAGTAGGGTATGTTTGATTAAGATATAATGTAAAATATAATTTAAATGGCCACAAAATATGTCATTTAGATCAGATCTGGATCAAACTCAGTCTGTCTGTTGGGAAAGTGTCAGTACACGGACCCACAACAGGGGGCGCAAATGAACGGACAATGAAGAAAGTCAAATAACAAGGCTTTACTGTTGTGAACACGCACAACAAATACAACAAATCACAATTTCGGTCTCAAGTTAAATTCCAACGGTGTCGTGTGGGCAGGCTCGACGATAGGAGACGTCTGTCCAAGACGAACCGGAACCACCCGATTTCCTCTGCCACCAAACCCCGGGAATACTGGAACCGCCAAGTCCCGAACTCCCAGGTGGTCTCTGCCTCCGCTCATCGGATCCGGTACTGCTGGCGAGGAACAGACACAGTCAGACGTGGGTGCGGCTGCACCCAACAACACGTGGGGTGGAAAACACCACCTCCACCTCTAATCAGAAAACAACACTGTCTAGTAACTAGGATACTTATCGAATACGTTCCTTTCACAAATGATGAAGGGCTGGCTGAGTTCGTTACCTCCTTGGTAGAGCGATATCTCGGCAAATGAGGTGGAGATGCCGTCCTGCTGATATACCTCCTCAGTGATTGGGATCAGCTGTCTCCAGTGATAGATGACAGCTGTCATCCTGGCTGCTCCCGTAAGGCGGCAGCGCCCTCCGGTGCCTGGAGCCTGCACTCCAGGCAGGGCGCCCTCTAGTGGTGGTGGGCCAGCAGTACCTCCTCTTCAGCGGCCCACACAACAGGACCCCCCCCTCAACGGGCGCCTCCTGGCGCACGACCGGGTTTGTCAGGGTGGCAACGGTAGAAGTCGGCCAGGAGGGCCGGGTCCAGGATGAAGCCCTTCTTCACCCAGGAGCGTTCTTCGGGGCCGTACCCTTCCCAGTCCACCAGATACTGAAAACCCCGGCCCATCCGTCGGACGTCGAGGAGCCGGCGTACGGTCCAAGCCGGCCCTCCGTCGATGATCCGGGCAGGAGGTGGCGCCGGACCCGGAGTGCAGAGGGGTGAGGTGTGATGGGGTTTAATCCTGGAGACGTGGAATACTGGATGAATCCGCAGTGAGGCCGGAAGCTGGAGCCTCACTGCGGCGGGATTGATGACCTTGAGTATTTTGTACGGGCCGATGTATCGTTCTTGCAGTTTTGGGGAGTCCACTTGAAGGGGAATGTCCTTGGTGGACAACCACACTTCCTGCCCAGGACGATACGTGGGAGCCGGGGCCCGCGGCCGGTCTGCATGGTTCTTCGCCGTCGTCCGGGCCCTCAACAAAGCAGAACGGGCGGCACGCCACACCCGACGGCACTTCCGTAGGTGGGCCTGGACCGAGGGCACACCGACCTCCCCCTCAACCACCGGAAACAACGGGGGTTGATACCCCAAGCACACCTCGAAAGGGGAGAGGCCGGTGGCTGATGACACTTGGCTGTTGTGGGCGTACTCGATCCAGGCCAGGTGGGTACTCCAGGCCGTCGGGTGTGCGGCTGTCACACAGCGTAGGGTCTGCTCCATCTCCTGGTTGGCCTGTTCTGCTTGTCCGTTGGTCTGGGGGTGATACCCGGACGAGAGACTGACCGTGGCCCCCAGTTCCTGGCAAAAGCTCCTCCAAACATGCGAGGAGAACTGGGGACCGTGATCAGAGACGATGTCTGATGGTATCCCATGCAGACGGACGACGTGGTGGACTAGGAGGTCCGCTGTCTCCTGGGCCGTTGGTAGCTTCGGGAGGGCCACGAAGTGGGCCGCCTTGGAGAATCGGTCCACTATCGTGAGGATGACAGTGTTTCCCTGGGACGGCGGAAGACCCGTGACAAAATCCAGGCCGATGTGAGACCAGGGGCGATGAGGCACGGGCAGCGGCTGCAGCAACCCCGATGTCTTGCGGTGGTCGGCCTTGCCCCTGGCGCAGGTGGTACAGGCCTGGATGTAACCCCGGATGTCGGCCTCCAGGGACGCCCACCAGAAGCGCTGCCGGACGACTGCCACGGTTCTTCGCACCCCAGGATGACAGGAGAGCTTAGAACCGTGACAGAAGTCCAAAACTGCAGCCCTGGCTTCTGGTGGGACGTAAAGTTTGTTCTTCGGTCCGGTTCCGGGGTCCGGGTCTCGTGTCAGGGCCTCCCGGACGGTCTTCTCCACGTCCCAGGTGAGGGCGGCCACGATAGCGGACTCCGGGATGATGGGATCCGGGGGATCCGACGACTCCGTTTTGACCTCATCTTCATGTACCCGGGACAAGGCATCCGATCTTTGATTTTTGGTCCCGGGACGGTAGGTGATCCGGAAGTCAAAACGGCCGAAGAACAGTGACCAGCGGGCTTGCCTGGGATTCAGCCGCTTGGCGGTCCTGATATACTCCAGGTTCCGGTGGTCAGTGAAAACCGTGAATGGCACGGACGTTCCCTCCAACAGATGTCTCCACTCCTCAAGAGCCTCTTTCACCGCAAGGAGCTCTCGATTGCCGACGTCATAGTTCCGTTCGGCTGGGGTCAACCTGCGGGAAAAATAGGCACACGGGTGAAGGACCTTATCGGTCTTCCCGCTCTGGGACAGCACGGCTCCTATCCCTGAGTCCGAGGCGTCCACTTCAACCACTAACTGGCGACTAGGATCGGGCTGCACCAGAACAGGTGCAGACGAGAAGCGCCGTTTCAACTCCTTGAATGCGGCTTCGCACCGATCCGACCAGGTGAAGGGGACTTTTGGTGAGGTCAGGGCTGTCAGGGGGCTAGCTACCTGACTGTAGCCCTTAATGAACCTCCTGTAGAAATTAGCAAAGCCTAGGAACTGTTGCAACTTCCTACGGCTTGTGGGTTGGGGCCAGTCTCTCACCGCCGCAACCTTGGCCGGATCAGGAGCGACGGAGTTGGAGGAGATGATGAACCCCAGGAAGGACAAAGAGGTGCGGTGGAACTCACACTTCTCGCCCTTCACAAACAGCCGGTTCTCCAACAACCGCTGCAGGACCTGACGTACATGCCGGACATGAGTCTCAGGATCCGGGGAAAAGATGAGTATATCGTCTAGATATACGAAGACGAACCGGTGCAGGAAATCCCGCAAGACATCATTAACTAATGCTTGGAACGTCGCGGGGGCGTTTGTGAGGCCGAACGGCATGACCAGGTACTCAAAGTGACCTAAGGGGGTGTTAAATGCCGTTTTCCACTCGTCTCCCTTCCGGATCCGAACCAGATGATACGCGTTTCTAACTTCGAGCTTGGTGAAAATTTGGGCTCCATGCAGGGGTGTGAACACCGAATCCAACAGGGGCAACGGGTATCGGTTGCGAACCGTGATCTCGTTCAGCCCCCTATAATCAATGCATGGACGGAGTCCGCCGTCTTTTTTGCCCACAAAAAAGAAACCTGCGCCCATCGGGGAGGTGGAATTCCGGATCAACCCGGCAGCTAATGAGTCCCGGATGTAGGTCTCCATTGATTCGCGCTCAGGCCGGGAGAGGTTGTACAGCCTACTGGACGGAAACTCACTGCCCGGAACCAAATCAATGGCACAATCATACGGACGGTGGGGGGGAAGTGTGAGCGCCAGATCCTTGCTGAACACGTCGACAAGGTCGTGGTACTCCACCGGCACCGTCCCCAGATTGGGCGGGACTCTGACCTCCTCCTTAGCTTGGGAGCCGGGAGGAACCGAGGAACCTAAACACACCCGATGGCAGGTCTCGCTCCACTGAACCACTACCCCGGACGGCCAATCAATCCGGGGATTGTGCTTCAACATCCAGGGAAATCCTAAAACCACACGGGAGGTGGCCTGAGTCACAAAAAACTCGATCACCTCTCGGTGATTTCCCGACACCACCAGAGTTACAGGTGGTGTCTTATGCGTGATCGGAGGGAGTAGGGAGCCATCTAGTGCCCGAACCTGCACAGGCGAGGTAAGCGCCACCAGAGGGAGCCCTATCTCCCTAGCCCATCTGCTGTCCAGCAGATTCCCCTCAGAGCCCGTGTCCACCAGTGCTGGGGCCTTCAGGGTTACATCCTCATAAAGGATTGTAACTGGGAGTCGTGTGGCAATGTGGGTGTGTCCCACGTGAATGTCTCGGCCCACCCCTAGCCCAGTTTCTAGGGGCGGGCGTTGGAGTTTAACCGCTCGGGGCAGTCTCTCATATGGTGCTCTATTGCACCACAAACAAAACAAGCTCCGTGGGCCCGTCTCCTCTGTGCATCTGGTGCCCTAAATGTTGCCCTACTCGTGTCCATAGCTTCGTCAGCAGGGGGAGCTGTGGCCCCACGGAGCGCAGGGGCCGTGGAGCGTGGGGAAGGCGGAGCGCGGTCGGAACCGGAAGGGAGAGGGACGGCGTGTGCCCGGCCACGCCCTTCGTCTCGTTCCCGCCGACGTTCTTCTAACCGGTTGTCTAACCGTATGACGAGATCGATGAGCCCATCTAAATCCCGCGGTTCGTCCTTAGCCACCAGGTGCTCCTTGAGAACCAAAGACAGTCCGTTTACAAAGGCGGCGCGGAGGGCAGTGCTATTCCAACCGGACCTCGCAGCCGCAATGCGGAAGTCGACTGCATAGGCAGCTGCGCTCCGACGCCCCTGTCTCATTGACAGTAGCACGGTTGAAGCGGTCTCGCCCCTATTAGGGTGATCGAACACGGTTCTGAGCTCCCTTACAAACCCATCGTATGTCAGAAGGAGCCGTGAATTCTGCTCCCAGAGCGCTGTAGCCCAAGCGCGTGCCTCACCGCGAAGCAGGTTTATTACATAAGCTACTTTACTAGCATCGGTCGCGTACATGACGGGACGCTGTGCGAAGACGAGCGAGCACTGCATCAGAAAATCCGCGCACGTCTCCACACAGCCTCCGTACGGCTCTGGGGGGCTTATGTATGCTTCCGGAGAAGGTGGGAGAGGTCGTTGAACAACCAGTGGAACGTCTGTTACGCACAGGGTCTACGGGAGGGAGAGCTGCAGCGGCGCCCGGAGGGCGCGCTTCCACCTGCGTGGCGAGAGCCTCCACCCTGCGGTTCAGGAGGACGTTCTGCTCGGTCATCAAATCTAACCGAGTCGTGAAAGCGGTGAGGATCCGCTGCAACTCACCGATTACCCCTCCTGCGGACGCCTGCGCGTCCTGTTCTTCCATTGGCCGTTCAACAGCCGGTTGACGCCCCTCGGGATCCATGACGTTGACCGAGATATCCTGTTGGGAAAGTGTCAGTACACGGACCCACAACAGGGGGCGCAAATGAACGGACAATGAAGAAAGTCAAATAACAAGGCTTTACTGTTGTGAACACGCACAACAAATACAACAAATCACAATTTCGGTCTCAAGTTAAATTCCAACGGTGTCGTGTGGGCAGGCTCGACGATAGGAGACGTCTGTCCAAGACGAACCGGAACCACCCGATTTCCTCTGCCACCGAACCCCGGGAATACTGGAACCGCCAAGTCCCGAACTCCCAGGTGGTCTCTGCCTCCGCTCGTCGGATCCGGTACTGCTGGCGAGGAACAGACACAGTCAGACGTGGGTGCGGCTGCACCCAACAACACGTGGGGTGGAAAACACCACCTCCACCTCTAATCAGAAAACAACACTGTCTAGTAACTAGGATACTTATCGAATACGTTCCTTTCACAAATGATGAAGGGCTGGCTGAGTTCGTTACCTCCTTGGTAGAGCGATATCTCGGCAAATGAGGTGGAGATGCCGTCCTGCTGATATACCTCCTCAGTGATTGGGATCAGCTGTCTCCAGTGATAGATGACAGCTGTCATCCTGGCTGCTCCCGTAAGGCGGCAGCGCCCTCCGGTGCCTGGAGCCCGCACTCCAGGCAGGGCGCCCTCTAGTGGTGGTGGGCCAGCAGTACCTCCTCTTCAGCGGCCCACACAACACTGTCAGTCGATAAAGGATACCAACCTACATAATGTTCTCAAATATCAAATAAATGTTATCTTTTTTGACAGAGTTAGGAATTTTGAAAATTTGTTCAATGTTTAAGACTGGGATTTTTCCAATTTTCTAAGATTTTTCCTTAACCTTGAAAACTAAATCATTTCTTGCCTATCAGGATATGAATCTTGAGTAAAAACGTCATAACGTTATATGAGAAATTGTGGGGTTCAGGCTGTTCACAAACAAATAAACAAACAAGAGAGAAAACATAAGCTCTGCCCAACTGATGGGCTGCAGGTTATATTTGTATTGTGTATGTTTTGTAAGTGTTTGATTTTTTCCCAATTTGCAAGACATTTTTAATGCAACAACTTGTTTATTTGATGCAGGTGTTTTTCATTTTTAAATGTTTTCATCATTTACTAGTGTTGTCTTGTGGCCTCACTCCCCCATATCACACCTTTGTGATATAACATTTGATTTCTAATAAAGATTCTTGACTATGATATAACCAGATGAGTACTTGCTTAAAACCAACTCCTCCTGACCTTTGACAATGAAAGGTTATCAAGAGAACCTTTAGAAAAATCCCATTTATGACACCCTGAAGATGAAAGATGCTACCTTCGGTTGATAATGGGAGATGTACTGCAGTATTTTCAAATAAATATGACAGGAAAGAATGTTGTGAACATTTTGAGATTTGTAACAACCTCTCGCTTTGTTTTGTTGAAATGAAAGAAACAGAAGTGAAGCATTACAGGAGTGACAGGTGAAGACGCACAGAGACACAGAGGATGCTTCGCCTACTGATGCTAATAACATGGAATAATATTTTGGAGCTTGTGAAGTTCTTCCTGTCAATCATTAAGGTCACATGATCTATTTTCTGACACAGGATTTAGAGGTTATTAATGACAAAGGAGATTTATAAATGAAATAAATGTAATTAAATTCTGGTTTCTGTCATTGCTCTCTGTCTCACCTCTGGACCCGGGACTGACTGATGCAAATCTGATTCCTGCCCCTGAGTGGACGCCATTGGCCAAGGCAGTGTTTGTCGGCAGGGCCGAGGGCAGGGACAGGATGCTGGTTGGTTGGTGGGTGAGCTGAGGGGACGACGGGCTGTTGGTGGGCAGGATGTACTGGACCTGAGCGAGCGGATTTGGGACGGCCGAAGTGGCGGCAGAGGGTTGAAGCTGGGATTGGAGCAGGGGTAGAGGAGCAGGGCCGTGAGGCTGTGGGGGTTGTGGGGTTAGGAGCTGCACTGGTTGAGAAGCTGGGAAAGACCCTCCCAGAACTAAACTAGTGGCCAAGCCGTTGCACCCCACAGTGTTTACACTGACAGAACTGGGGGAGGAGGATGAAGCCAGGTATCCACCCCCTGCAGTGATTGGCAGCTGCTGGGGTCCACTCCCTCCAATCAGCAGAGCGGCCTTCTTGTCTTGTGGCAAAGAGCTGAGGCCCTCAGCTGGCTTGCTGGCAATGGGAATGGGCGTGCTGGCAATGGGTCGCACCACATTGGTCATGATGGTGGGAGCCATGCGGACGGTGCCGAGGACCTGGGTTAGACCCTGCTGGGCCAAAGTGAACGGAGACTGCGTGTTGACTGCAGAGCCAGTGACAAATGGAGGAACTCCATGCACGCCTCCTCCACCGCCTTCTCTGACAGCTGCTGCTGTCTCGATTCTGGTAGAACCTCCTTCAGTGCCTTCCTCTCCTTCGCCCGCACCGCGCCTTCTTTTCATCTCAGAACTGTCTTCAGCTCCTCCTCCTCCTGCGTTCCCTTTAGCTGACATGGAATCGGCATGAGGGTTAGAGAGGGAAAAAGAGGGGACAGAGGAGTGCACCACTGGCTGGAAGCCATGCTGGAGGGCAGGCAGAAAAGAAGAAATGGATAAAGAGATCAAAGTGGCAAAGTTACTACATTTTTTTTCTTTTATTACACAAGTTTCTCAACTCTGGAAATTCTGTGAATTTTTAATACTAATGGGAATAAAAGGATTCAACATCTAAAATACTCTAATTAGACCACTAACGACTGTGTGTTACATGAAGAATTACATGAAGATAAAAATAGCACTCTCTATAAAAGGTATATTACACTCAAACACATTCTTATTCTCGTTGTTTTAAATCACTCACAATGTCTCTAAATGCCAAATTACATCTAAACAAACACACATTATAAAGTACTTCAAAGAACAATTCTGTTTTGAGTAACCCTTCATTAATAATCCATCACCTCTGAACATAAATCCTGACCTGACCCATAAAATGTCTTCATTAACGGTATGGTTCTGTTTTCTTTTAACTGTGAATAATAACAGATCATGTGAGGAGTAATAAAAACACTCACCTGTCCGTCTGGCTCATCTTCATCACTGTCTGTCACTCTTTCTTTACACTTGAGGTCAATGGAGCCTTCGGGACATAAATCCTCTGCAGGTGAGATACGAGAGCCACAAGTTCAGAATCAGAATCAGAATTGCCTTTATTGTCATTGTAATTTACACTGCAACGAGATTTGAGGGCAACTCCAAAAGGTGCTTTTTCGAGGTGCAAATAATTGTTAGCCAAATAAAAGATAATGAAATTTAACAAATAAATTATTTAAATATATGTACAACTAAATAAAATGTGGACCAAAGTAAAATGTAAAATGAGAATCATGTACAACTGTGGAATAATTTTGCATGGGAAATATTGCACATGGGTACAGATATTGCACAAGAAACTTGAAAAGTGCAGATTAAAGTAGTTATTGTTCAGTGCAGTGATTGCTCTGAACAGTAAGTTATGACTTAACTAAAACATGCACAATATTCATGTCATTTCATTCATTCATTGCCTACTTACATAACCATTTTTCATTAACAAAAAGGAACCGAAGGACGATAAATCTTGTATTCTCTGCATAAATTGTAACAAAAATTTTAAATAATTAAAAAAAGAAATCCATTTTTTCCTCAATTACAACCCAAACGTCGTCTCCTCGTCAAGTCATCAAGCATCAAATAAACATCACTGACAGTGACATGGTTGTCTTATATTTCAGCAGTTACATTAATTTTTCTTCTAATTTTTTATATTCTCTCATGATTTTCTCCTTATACTTTTTTTTAAGTTTATAAACATTTGTACATGTAATTTCATCTTTCATTGCATTCCAAAGTTTAACTCCATAAACAGACACTTCTGTTTCATAACTGTAAGTGCGAACATAGTGCTAAACTTATATTTTCTTCTATGGTAAATGTTTCTGTGTAGGCTCTCAGTTGTCCAGGTGGTTTCCATAGTAGAGAAGCTTGAATCTTCGACTGGACTGGGTTGCTTAACTCGAGGACGTTTCGCTTCAAATCACAGAAGCTTCCTCAGCTAAAATTCTTGCTCTGGTAGTCTGACTTCTGTCTTGACTCTTGTAGAGAAGAATAAACAGAAGCCACAAAAGCTGGCGTTTTAAACCTAACCAGACCCCTCCTAAGGAGAGGCAGACTGCTGTGGGCTAGTGACTAAACAATAGCTCTAATTAGCACCTAATGCACTCTAGTTAGCACCCTCCTAATGACAGGGCAGCTGTCCCTCCTAATGATGGAACAGACGCCTCTCCTGATGGCTCCCTTGACGACTCTCCTGATGACATGAATGACTCATTACCATGAACAAAAGACTGAAACTGCTTTGATCTGAGTACCCCATTGTAAACAGGGGACAAAGCGTGTCTCAGACCCTCTCCCCGGTTAAGGCTGGGTTTCAACTGTTTCACATAGAATGCCTCCTTGACCCCTCTCTCAAACCATTTCTTCTCTCTGGCTAAGATTTTAACTTCCTTGTCCTCAAATGTGTGGTTAGTGTCTTTAAGGTGGAGATGAACTGCAGACTGAGGTCCTTGATCTTGTTCACAAAATGTTGTGTGTTCTCCACATGGTGGTCTGAGTTACCCACTAGAGGAGCCAAAATCCACTTGAGGTGCTTGGCTAGTGTCTTGGCTTTTTTTTTTTTTGCAATCTGCATGTTTCGTATTGATGGATTACGCAAAAGTTGCTCATTCACTCACGAGTTTGACGCCACTAATCATGCACAAAAGCAGTTTCAAAAGCATAGTTTTTAAACTAGGTTCGTGAAATGTGAACAAGAGCCGCAATATCATTTATGGTGCCGAAGAAGTGTGCGAGACTGCAGCTTTTGTTTCAATGTTTGATATGAGAAATATGCTTTCATATCTCAAAAATGTGATGTGACTGGCAAAAACAAACACCAGATTCGGATTCAGTGCCTCCAAATTACCCAAAGTCTGTTGGAAAAATCCATGCAATAAAAATCATGATGACGTGTAATGATTCCATCAATGGTCAATTTCACATTATCACTCTTTCTCTGATTACCAAAAACCATATAGTATGTTTTATCCCAGTTCAAAGACAACTTATTTTCATTAAACTGATTTCTCACTTTTAGAATTTCTTCTCCTATTCTTTCTGTTAATTCCAACAAGTTACTTCCAGAGTGATATATACTGGTATCATCAGCAAACAACAATAATGTTAACATTTATGATGATTCATAAATAAACAGAAGAAAATACAAAGGCCCTAAAACGGACCTTTGTGGGACTCCACAAATGACCGCTCTACAATCAGATTTTAGCCCATTACTATGAACACATTGTTGAAAGTTAGTAATATAACTTTGGAGCCAATGGTGTGCTGTGCCCCTAATCCAAAACTTGTATAATTTTGATAATAACAACCTATGATTTATGGTATTGAGTGCTTTGTGTAGATTGATAAACACTCTCACTGTATACTCTTTTCTTTCGATGGCAGGTATAACTGTTTCTACCAATTCCAGTGCTAAACTTAAACAGCTTTGAGATCTGAATCCATATTGTTTTTTGCTATTTAACTTATATTTCTCTAAAAAAATTGGTTAGTTTTTAAGTGAACCATTACTCAAAAACTTTAGAAAACTGTGAAAGCAGCAAGACTGGTCTCACAGTTTAATATACATTAAATAATATACATTAAAGTCTGTAACAACTGCTGGAAAGTGGCTGTTAAAGAGCAATTATGTGCTGTTGTTGTCATGTGTTCCACAAAATGATGTCATTAAGCGATTAGTTTGGGTCTGACAGTGTGTTTATTAAATGCCACAGCTGCTTATTTTTAGTGATCGATTTTGAGTACCGCCACACAGACTGATGCAGCCTTTTCTTCACAAACACACTGACTGTTGTGTGACTCAAAACTATGAGCCCTTTTAAACTGTGTTCGATCCAGTGTGAACAGACTGTGTGGGTGTTTCCAAGTGCACTTGCTGTTTTAGTTGGTATCTGAGTGCAATGTCTGTGTTAGACTGTAACTCAAAGGGGGTGTAGCCTATTATCAATATCCTTTTGACTAATCACACTATTTGCATCACAGCTATGAAATGACTGTGCCAATCGCAAAGACTTAACAGTGAAGCATGACTCCAGTCAAAAATATTGTCTACATATGATGCAGAACAGCAGCTCAAACTGCAGCCAGATTGCAGTGACAAAAACGTACATTGTTGGTTTTATTATTCAACTAGAAGAGCACTCAATGAGTCCAATAATGATCATCCATCATTACTTCAGGTAACTGAGGAAACAGCAGCCAGAATTCTCTTTTTTCCTCATCACACATCTGTGATGCCATCAAACAAAAGAATGGAAGCTGTGCTGCAATGTTTAAAAAAATCAGCACTTTAGCAATCCAAGTGCCAGCTCCATTTTTTTTCTATCAGGAATTCAGGTGAAGAGAAATACACATAACCTCATGTGTCTGTTGGTGGAGGAAAGCATAATTATTGCTATGATAATAACTGACACATATAAATATTAGGGCCACCGTTGTAGCCATAACAACAAGCAATAAATAATAAATACATCTTTTATGATAGAAAGCTTGAATTAACAAAAGAAAAAGACGTACAGAGGAAATGGGGTCCGTGCCAGAAACCACTTCTGCACATGAATGAACATTTCTGTTTATACATATATTTAAATAATATCCCTTTTCCACAGAGGGCCGTTCCTTCCCATTTCATCCTGAATAGCAAATTGGAGCATACTTTGAACCATCACAGTAACTCCTTGATCCATTTTGTCAATCTTAAATGAACATGGTATACGCAGAAGTTACAGCCATCATCGGCAGCAGTTTTGAAACGGGCGAAATTTTCAAGCTGTTCAAAAAGATTTCATCCCGATTCGCCAAATAAGCATCATTACATGGTCATGTCTGGGTGTTCGTAGCCTTAACAGCTTCAGTCATGTTCAAACAACTTTAAATGGCATAGTCCTAGTGAATAGAACTTGATACTTTTTAAACTTTAAGCATAAGAAGCACGTCACTACAACTTTTCACACACACCAGCAGCTGAAAGACAAAGTGTCCCCTGTGAGAGCCCATTTGATCCCTCTCACGGCAGGTGCCGGCCAAATTCCAGGTGACACACACGAACACCAACACAGCTCGCTTGATACTTAAAAAAAGTGTGTCCATTCACGCTGTCAGCACAAAAACAGTCAGGAGACAATCACTTTCGAGTTGGATGGGAAATTTGCCCCCACGAGTGTGGTGCATGTGTCTCTCACCTGTGCACGTCGCGCTCCCCCCAAAACACATTTGGAGTATGTGTGTTTCGCGGCTCAATGCACACAACATGTCACATTACAAACAAAGAGACCACAGCCAGGACAGGTATATTAATAAGTACTACACTACCTACATAGACAATTACATAACAAATAACTAAAAAAGAATAATCACATAACACAGAAACAGAGTGACATGTTGGTGTGTGCGCTGAACTGACAGGGGGCGTGTCTGCCAACAGCAGCAGCCGTTGAGATCTCTGGTTCTGGATGTCCCAGTTGGGGAACACGTACCATGTTTTGACGGACGTGACCTAACAACTGTCCACTGTGACGCGCACATGTGTCTGCTTGCTGTCCTCACGTGGACATACATAAAAATATATATCGCAGTTGCGACGGGCTGCCGTGAGTTTGCGCATGACGCGCACATTGTCAGGCTGCCCCAAGTGAAACGTACAGTCAGATCATAACACGCAGCGGGGAATGTCATGTCACCCACGTGAGCTCACTTCCACATGACACAGTGTCTGTCCTGCAGTGCGCCGTCCACAGGACACGTGTGTCAGGCCGGACACGCCGAGATGTGGACATGATAAGAGCACACTGCTTCATTCATATCACTTCATGACTGTACATCTGTGACCATGGCTCATCTACAGAGGAACAGACGGTTCATACTTGTATTGTCCGCTCGATAAGAGGGATTCAATAAAATGCAGTGTTTTTTATGGTGTTTTTTTTTTATACGTTTACATCGTTGTTGATTTCAGGCATTTTACGCACCTTTTATACAACAGCGATGGTAGCGCAGTGGTAAAGTTTCTGGCTGGCAATCAGAGCTTTTGTAAATTGCAGGTTCAAATCCCGTTGTGGCATGTATTTTTGTATTTCCACATCAGCTGCGAGATGTCGTTCCACATGCTCCAACCGCTCACACTGTGAAACCGTCACAGTGGGATCGTTCACGCCTGTCCGACTGTGTGCCCCTCCCGACGTCGGCTAGATGTTTTCATGCGGGCTGTTTCGCTGTGATGCACCCTGATTCCTACTTATTCGTGCTATGTGTGAAGGGGCCCTTACTTTCGTTTTTGAGCCAGTTGCCTTGCCAGGTCTGCACTTTATAAGCCACCCAGTTACCAGGTCTGCACTTTATATTTCGAGCCTGAAAGGAAGCATGCCAAAATAAGCCGTTTCATCCTGTTTTTGCACTTTTTCTGAGTTGTGGGGGATTGTAATAGAATGATGCCTTATGGAATAGGGGTATAAGTCCAATTATTTCTCCTTGAAGATGTTGGACCTGAATTCTATTGTTACACATGGTGTGCCTCCTGTGTGAAGTTTCACCGACATCCATAAGCCAGTTTAGGAGGCATTGCACTTATAAAGTTAATATTATGAAAATGAAGTAAGACCTATAAAGACTGGGCTGGTGCTTGTCCCCGGATATTGCAGGGTGAAGCAGCTCAGTCTACAGCTCAGTGCTGATGAGAAAACATATCTGACACATCCACCAAATGAGAGAAAAGTATCTGAAGGCCTGTTGAACAAAGCTGCACTCGGACTAAACACATCAATCACCCTGGAAACTGCAGCAAAATGATGCAGCTCTGGACTGGCCGAACAGTCCTGGTCCAAGGTTAGCCTTGAATGATTATGGTTTGGGTTAGGGTCTGGCTGAGAACACATATGTCATCGGAGTGACTGAGATGTTGCACAGGCAGGGAAATGGAGGAGAAAAACAATACTGGCCTCTGACTGATTAAAACTCCGTAACCAAGGACCAACAACTTCAAAAACAACTCGAATTGTTACAACTGCATCACTGTATCCTCAGTGCCCTCTGATGGCCACAATGAAAAAGGTATGTGTGTCACCAGCCTGTTGGGTCCATCTGCTGTGGAGGAGGTCTCACAACTCTGGAGTCGAGTCTAATCCGAGCTAAGAACTCAGCCTCTCGCCCATTGAGAAAATGAAAGAATTATGTGTTAGTTCCCTCTCCTGCTCACCCATGACATCATCATCTCCCTCTTCCTCACAGATGACCATGCGCTCATCATCACTGGTCACATCCTCACTGGCCCCGCCCTGGTACCGGGTTTGAGATGGAGGTTGGGTGTGAAACAAACTTCCCCTGTCCTGCTGAAGCAGTATGGAAAAAAAAATTATAAAAAATTAATTATAATCAAAGAAACTGAATTAAACACTTCATGACAACACTGCAGGTAGCAATATGGCCATCTACTGCCATCCAGTAGATGGCAGTGCTCATGGCAGTGTGAATACCAATTGCTACACATTCGTGACAAGTGCTGAATCACTTAACAAACAGAATTTTCAGTTTTCAAATTGCCTTTTTTTTTTACTAATGGAAAAAATGACATATTTACAAATGCAGATTTATTTGTAAAAACCAACACACGTTATAGTAACTTGTGTGTTGGTTTTTACATATACCCACCAAGCACTGATGAAAGGAAACTAATTTTCCCATAATGCCTTTTGGCATGTGTGTCTGTCAAAGCTAAAACCTTCAAAATTAGTGCATTACTTTAAAACTAAAACATATAGCTGATATTTTCACTTTGTAAAATGACAGAAGTGACGTTAATTTCAATAACTTGTCCAGAATTAGTTTAAAATTTTTAATCATAAGTCAAAACTATCTTGCTGTGTATGACCCCTGGGATACGTCTGCAAGTCTGTATGACTGAGAAAATAAATGATCTTTTTTTTTTGGTCCCCTTCCTTTCTCTCCGGTCACCAGGTCTCTTTTGCTGAGAGAAGGCTGATCTGAGACAGAAGCGCTGGCTCATTGTTGTGTCAGTCAGTAGCTGCCAGCATACTGGAGTCAATACTAAAAGTTATCGGTTTAGCTTTTAGCTGTAACGTCCAGTAAATTTTTTAGGGGTTTATCAGTTTAGCTTTATAAAAGTTAACTTTTCAGTTAGCCGATTAACGGTCATGAAAGCTAACTTTTCGGTTAGCTGTGCCCACCACTGTTCTGTTATCAAACTATGGTCCTCTGATTTCTTGGAGTCTGCAGCTGTTAGTAACGCCACCCTGCTCCTAGTGTCCTAGTCCTCCAGTGCCATGGTTCCTCACCTCCTCCTTCTGGCCTTCATTCATAATGCCAATTTTTTTCCGTTCCCTTGTACAATCACCTCATCCTCTGTGTAAAATCTTGTAATTCCCTACTTAACCTGTCTCTGCATTTTGGGTCCAATCAGTCAGCTCCTTGGTCAACCATAACACAAACCCTCAAAGTGTGCAGTCAAAGGCAACATTAAATCTACACAGCCATCCAAATTTCACTAAATTGACAAAATTTTGTCTACTGAAATCCAAGTATTACAATGTCAGTTTATTTTTAAAACATTTCAAAATGGCAGCTTATTTAAATAAAGAGAACATCTACCTGGGGGGAATTCCATAATGATTATTTTATTTTCCTTCTTACACTGGTCTGCAGGAGGTAGTGCGAGTACATGTCCATGAGCTTTTAAAATTACCAGAAGTTATCTTTGACCTTGGGTGATGTGCACATGTAGTGTGCACGCTGACATCTGTGACATGTCTTGCAAATCACTTCAAAGGTGTTATCTGGTTTCAAGAACAGCATTTTTAGATTCAGACGTGTTATTTCTCGCTAACTTCTACAAAACATGAGAAACGTGTTAGATTTATACAGAAACACAGCTATTTTGGAGCGTTTTCCGCCATGTTGGAATATTTTGGTCAAGCTCATAACCAGCTGTTGTTACACTGTCTGTTTATTCTAACTGGGTGTTGCCATGTGCTTCCCAGCATCCCTCTCACAAGTTGGGGGAAGCACCTAAGTGATCTATGAAGTCGCTATCATAGACTGCATGGGACACTGCCATAAGTAGTTCAAGGCTATCTGTTTGTTTGAAATCCTCCCCTTCAGGAAAGCTATTAATACTTTTCTAGACAATGCAAATTTTGATCATATTGGCAATGTCATATTATGAATCCCCTATTTAAATGCTAATAAATAAAATTATAGTGGTGCCAAAAAACATTCTCATGACTTAAATCTTAAAAAGATCAGTGGTGGTGCACTTTTAAGATAAAGCCATCTAAGCTCCCCTTTGATTAAAGGTGAAGCAGAAAACACCTCACACCTTTAAAGGCACAAGAAAAGTACAAAGTAACACCTTTGAAGTTGGAAGCTGAGCTTCCAGCGAGCTTTTCATTTTCTGAAGCAGCTCAAGCCCTCACACAATGCACATCCATGTGAAGCATTTCAGCTGTGACATCATCCGAAATGCAGCATAGCAAACAACAAACTCTACGTGTTGGTGCTTACACACGTGTTGAGAACACTTTATAAACTGTTTCTGCCATAAACAGGCTGTAATTATTGTGTTGTGTTGTTCCGATCTGACAAATATTAATAATTTAGCTCAATACGAGACAAGGAGTGATCTGGAACAGTTTTCCTCACACTCTTAAATCTCCAGAGTTGTTTTGCTCTCTTTGAGCTACAGATTAACAAGCGCATACCTTTTCCAAGTCTTTCTCTCTCTCCCGCCGCTCCAGGGTGTGTACAGCACTCTGAGAAAATGCACGGGGACGGGGGTGCTGCACCCCAAATGGGCCTGATTGGCGATCTGATCCCCCTGTCCAGCCTGAGCCTCCTCCCTTCCCTTCCAAGGCGTGAGAGTCCGAATGGGGGTCTGTAGAAAAATGAGAACAAATAAAACAACATTCACTCAGGTCTCCACACTGGATCTGCATTTTATTAAAGCAATTCTACAAAACCTATGAGAAATTCCATAAAATTCTGGGCCCATATTCACGGAGCATCCTAAAGCTAAAAGTATCTCTTAGTGACGTCATTCTAAGAAAAATCTTAGAATTCCTCGAATTCTAAGATTTTTTCTCAGAATTTTCCCTTGGTAAGATAAAAGTCATTCACAAAGCATCTTCAGCCTTAAGAGAGCTCCTAAGGTGCCAAACCATTAAGAATAGGGAGGAGGACTTTAAAGAAGCCTAAGAGTGTCTTAAGCAAACAAGATGGCAAAAAGACAGAGAGGACGGAGAGACATTCTTTATATGTTGAATGGCAGTGATTCAGTAATACGCTACTGGCTTGATTGTGCAGGTTTGTGGTTGACCTCATCAGGAATGAGCTTACTTTTCCCACCCAGCGTAGTAACACAATAACATCTGAGATGAAGGTCATCACAACATTGTGATACCTGGCTACGGGAAAAATGTAAATTGCACATAAATTCTATAACATTCACAATCTATATTATAATAGCCAAGTGGCCTCTGTGTGCGTGCGTGTGTATGGCTTAGATCACAGAGAAATGGTCAAGAATGAATGCTATGAAAATGGAAAGTTGACAGAACAAATACTTTTTGAGAAATTAGCAATTTTAGCTAACCAGTAAACAATGGACATTGTGCTGCAATGCACCATAAGAGTTTGGGGTTTTAAATGTTGTTATTGTGGTTGATGTCAGTTTAACAGCATTGGTAGTGTTATTGATTTATTGTGTTTTTGTAGTTCACTTGGTGAATGAGTTTAGTTAAGTGTTATGTCGCTGTTACCATGAGTGACTTAGTGCCATGTTTCCCAGTACCATAAGTGAAAAGCCACCGTTTCTGTTTGTGTGTCAAATAAAAAGCACCTGGTTACAGTAGAGTGCAAAAAAGACAAAAAGCTCTGTGTGCGTGCATGCAATTTTGATTATATTTGCCGTTTATTAGACAGCAGGCCATGGGAGTGTTAGGGCTTTATTTAGAAAATAGTGTTGCTCCCTAATTGGTTTTGCACACTAACATTATTAATTGATCATATGGTTAATACTTAAGAAAAAACAGCACTGTTCTCCAAATTCTCTGTCATTAATGAGATAATCCACTAATTAGAAAAATACCATTTCAACAAGAATTCCTTTTAAAGGGAAAGAGCAGCGACTGATATTAAATAGTTTTTACTTATTGTGTGCAGCAGTTCTTTGAATTTTATAATGTGTATGTGATGTATATTACTTCAAAATTCTGGGCATTTCATGTAATCAATTGTAAAAATACTTGTTTATTGTTGTTCACAAACAAATAATCGTGTCATTGGACTGAGTGTATATTATTGGATATTTGATTTATTTTGTACATTAAACTGTTGTACATAGTTACTATTTCTTACACACACAGCAATGTACAATTGCCTAAAGCTAATTTCACACAATCACTACAGATGCTCAAAAACCTACACACAAACACATGTCCAATGGACCAAGGAAATATGAAATATACTTGGTAAAATGTTTTTTAAAAGTTTTAGTAATCTCTAGTATTTCTTGTGTTTTTCAGTTCCAGCATGATGCCACCATGATTTGTCAAGCCCCAAGCCCTGCAAGAAGCCAAGTAAGATACCAGTTCCATAAGAAGCTTTCTTAAGACCTAAGGTCCTTTGTGAACAACTTTTATCTTACCAAGCGAAAATTATAAGAAATGTCTAAGAATATGAGGATGATTTTTCTTAGAATAATATCATAAGGAGCTATTTTTAGCCTTGGGGTGCTTCATGGATACGGGCCCAGGTTCTCAAATTCAGTTTATCTTTGTTATTTAGAAGCTGGAACTAGTAAAAATGTAGCTTCTTTTTTTTTTAATCAAACTAGATTGTTTTTGTGCCATTTTCTCAAATGACTATCTTCTTCATGTTTCCAGTTCTAGTAAGAGCAGCAGGAAACTGACAACAATATGTCACAGCCTTCTGTTTTTAATTTTTAAGTTTAAAAGATTACAGTTGTATTGTGGGATGGTGTTTTTAAGGAGTGGCTTTCCTTGAAAGAATTTGAACTATAAATAAACCAAACGCATACCTATGCTTTCTGACATGCTCCTCTCCCGAGGCTCTTTCAGCATCCCGCGGCCCTCTGACAGCGACTTCCTGCGGTCCTTGTTACACCATTTCCAGTCTGGATGGGCTCTGAAGTGAGCTTCCTTCACCTGGAGAAGGAGAAGGAAGAGGAGGCCATGAGATGCATTTTGGCTGCTGCTGCTTAAACTTAAATGCATCACATCCTTTGCACAAAAATACTGGATTTCAAACAGCTTCTATAGAATGAGTGTTGCTGCTGCAGAGCACAAGCTCGTCTCCTGTGTTACAGCTTTTAGTCAAATGCTCATTTATTCATTTGGTATAGCATTGTAATTAACATACAATTCACAGCAGGAATGTTGAATTTGAAAAAAAGCAGTGTAGGTAAATGGTTTTAATGAATGGCTTTACCTGGAAGGCCAGATCATGGTACTGCTGCTTTTCATTGGGTCCCAGAGCGTACCACCACTCACCCAGAATTTTGCTGACGGTTCGATTGTCCTGGTTGGGATGCCGCTGGTGTACAAGTGCTCGGTGGCGTTTACTGAAGATCATAAATGCGTTCATGGGACGGCGGATGTGGTCCTTGTCCTTCTGGTTGGGAGTTGTAACAAACCAGAAAATGAACAGATGTGAAAAAGAACCAGAAGGATAAACAAGATTAATAATTAATCATCTGAATCATATTTTTCTTTGTCAATTACACAAGTTATTTGTCTCCACGATGGGCTGACCTTCCTGTCTCCATCCTTGGGCAGGGCACTGAGGGACTGTGTGCGCCTCTTGAAGGTGCCAGTGGATGGCGCTGGATCATTGCCCACACCTGGGGAGAAGCTGCACTTACACAGAGAAAAAAAGTGAAACTGAGAGTCCGTCAAACAGATGGGAAATAAAGTCACAAACTTACTCTAAGGTCAGGGTTGCAAATTCAAATTGGTTAAAAAAGACAAATGTGCGTACGTACTTGCCTTGGACCGAACACATCAGCGTAGGTGTATGTAAATATATCATGTCAGTTGTATGCGATACACCATAGTTCAAAATTGCTTGGGTGTATGAAGGCCTTGACATGAAGGTACTTTAAATAAACTGACATGGTTTGTTAATGATAAACTATTGTAGGCTTTAATGGTACATGCATGTGGGTAGTGTTGCCACATTTACTTTGAAAAGTTATTTTATTAGTTACTTTATACAGTTACTTCATTAGCAGCTGTGGACAACTTGCTGGCAGCTGCTAAATATAACTAATACTGTCAGGGTTTGAGGTTTTGCTTGTTTGTCTGTTTTATTTTCATCTGGTCTGTTTTATTATTTTCATTGATTCATTGGTTTTCTGTGTGTTTCTTCTCTTGCTGGGTTTTCCTGCTTGGGTCTGTCAGTCTCGATTTCTCTTGTCTGTCCCTGGGTTCTTGGTGGTGGGTGTTTCTCTCTCTCTGGCCATGCCTTTGTTCTGGTGCTTTCCACATACACATGTTCCTGATTTGCAGGTCATCACCTGGGGTTATATAAGCTCACTGGGGGCAGTTGCTCCTAGCCAGATTGATGCACCTTGTGCCTTCTCTCCAGCTCTTGTTCTCGTGTTCCATAGTCCTGCCTGCCTCAGTGTGTTTTTTGACCTCCTGTCCATTCTTCCGACCTCACCAAAGCCTGATGATTCTTGTACTTCTGAAGTGTATTTTGGACTGCCTTTCTGTGTACAGACCATTGCTACCTATCTCACTAAAGTCTTACCAACCAGAGATGTTTGTGTGAGCCTCGCATTTGTGTCCTAACATCTTTGACAAACCCCCCTGTCAAATACAGCTACTAACAATCTAACTTGCTAATGAAGTAACTGTATAGAGTAACTGTAAAAAATAACAAAAAAGTAACTTTTCAAAGTAACTGTGGCAACACTGCATGTGTGTTTATTCCATTCAATTTTAATTTATTTCATTTATATAGTGCCAAATCACAACAAAGCTGCCTCAAGGGGATTCACACAAGTAAGGTCTAACTTTACCAACCCCCAGAGCAAGCACACAGGTGACAGTGGTAAGGAAAAATTCTCTCTGATGATATGAGGAAGAAACCTCAAGCAGACATACTCAAAGGGGTGACCCTCTGCTTGGGCCATGCTACAGACACACTTGACAATACAAATATAGAGGAAATTTTGGGAGACCATGCTGGTGTCCAGGACGGGAGGCTTGCAAAAGAGGACACCCACTCCCACTTCTGGATGGAGAGGCACCTCAAACAGAGAGAGAGAAAAAAAACAAACTCAAGCAGCAGAAAGACTACAAATAAGGTATAATTTGTCAGCATTAAGCAACAAGAAAAACAGAAGAAATACTAAGGAAATACTAGGATTTTCTTTCACCAAAACATCAAATCTAGGCTTGCATCTCGGATGTACCTTCAGGCAAACTGTAGCTAAACTTTCAGGTCTTCTAAACCAATTCTTTGTGAAGCTGTATAACTGGTGATACAAAATGCCAAGCTTGCACTGTGCACAATTTCTCCAATCACAGCCAGAGTAGCCTATAACTTCTTCTGGATTGTCTAGGTGTCTTGGTGGCTTTCCTCACTTTTCTCCTTCTTGCACAGTCACTCAGTTTTTGAGATCTACTCCATACGGATTTACCACAGAGTGCCATACTGTTTGTATTTTTTCATAACTGATGTAAATAAAGTCCAAGACATATTCAGTGACTGATGTAAATAAAGTCCAAGACATATTCAGTGACTTGGAAATGTTCATGTATCCATCCCCTGGCTTGTCTGAAGAAAAATGGCAATAAACCTGATTATTTACAGGTATTATACCAAAGGGGCCCATTACTTATGCAACTCATCATCTTGGCTTTTATATTTTTAATGAATTTATTTCAAGTTGTAGAGATTTACTTTCACTTTGAGTTTAAGGAAGATAATTTTATAAATTATTTTATATTGAGAACCCTGACTTACTTTTTGTATTTGAAATGGCATAAACAAATTAAAATGTGTGAAATACCAAGGGGCCCAATACTTTTGGAGAGCACTGTAAGTGTTGTGTGGGCCGCCAGAAGAGGAGGTACTGCTGGCCCACCACCAAAGGGCGCCCTGCCTGAAGTGCGGGCTTCGGGCACGAGAGGGCGCTGCCGCCACGGACACAGCCGGGAGTGACAGCTGTCACTCATTAATTCCTGACAGCTGTCACCCATTCTTCATCATCGCATTCCATAAAACCCAGACGTCATCTCCACCTCATCGCCGAGATATCGAACTTCATTGGAGGTAATATCCTCAGCCATTTATGTTTACTTATAAGCTGTATATTGTGAGTGTTTGCAGGAGTACCAGTCCCTCTTCCTGTGGAGGCTGAGTGAGTGCAGGACGGCACTCTTTTCCTCTGAGGGATCACTGTAAATTCATCAGCATATTGAGTGAGAGGTGGAGGTGGCATTCCCACCGTTGTTGTTACTGGGTGTGCACACACCTACACTTGACTGTCTTTGTTCTCGCCAGCAGTACCAGATCCGACAGTCGGGGACGGTGATCACCTGGGAATTCGGGACTTGGCGGCTCCAGTATTCACCAGGTTCGGTGGCGGCGGAAATCGTGTGGTTCCGGCTCTTCTCAGGACAGACGTCTTCTATCCTCGAGCCTGCCCACACGTCACCTTTGTGGATTGACTGTAATCTTATTCTGAGATTGTCTGTATGTTCGTTGTGCTCCTTCACAACATTAAATTATTAATTTTTGGCTCATCTATTGACCGTTCATTTGCGCCCCCTGTTGTGGGTCCGTGTCACTACACTTTCACAACTGTAAGGTTCTATCAGCTATTGATTGATCATGGTTCTTCAGACAGTGCCGCCTGAAGGATCGGAAATCACAAGTGTTCAGCTTAGGTTTGCACCATTGCCCTTTACACATTAAATTTCCTCCAGATTCCTTGAACTGTTTAATGATATATGCACTGTAGAGGGAAAAATACACAAAACTCTTCCAACCATTCTTTGAGGAAAATTGATTTTAAAGATTTCTGTAATTTTCTCATGTATTTGCTGGCAAACTGGAGATCCTTTACCCATCTTTACTCCTCAAAGACTCAGAATTTCATGGATACTATTTTTGTACCAAATCATGACTACACTCACTTGTTAACATCACCAGTTTGAAATAACATCATCATTTATTTATTTAATTTTACCCCTAAATTGCCCCAGACCAACTTTTTTTGGAATGTATTGCAGTCCTGAATGCAGAAATGGATGCACGTGAACAAATGAAATCAAGTTGGCCACACAGAACAAGAAATATCTTGAGTTTATACTGTTTGCAATGACATAGAAACGTAAGGCAGTCTTTCTGGAAAGTTGTGACGCCAAGATTTTAACATTTAATTCAACAAAGAATTCAACCATATATATATATATATATATATATATATATATATATATATATATATATGCATGTGTGTGTGTATGTACAGTAGTGTTCAGAATAATAGTAGTGCTATGTGACTAAAAAGATTAATCCAGGTTTTGAGTATATTTCTTATTGTTACATGGGAAACAAGGTACCAGTAGATTCAGTAGAGTCTCACAAATCCAACAAGACCAAGCATTCATGATATGCACACTCTTAAGGCTACGAAACTGGGCTATTAGTAAAAAAAAGTAGAAAAGGGGGTGTTCACAATAACAGTAGTGTGGCATTCAGTCAGTGAGTTCGTCAATTTTGTGGAACAAACAGGTGTGAATCAGGTGTCCCCTTATTTAAGGATGAAGCCAGCACCTGTTGAACATGCTTTTCTCTTTGAAAGCCTGAGGAAAATGGGATGTTCAAGACACTGTTCAGAAGAACAGCGTAGTTTGATTAAAAAGTTGATTGGAGAGGGGAAAACTTATACGCAGGTGCAAAAAATTATAGGCTGTTCATCTACAAAAAAAAAAACAGAGACGTGTGGAAGAAAACGGAAAACAACCATCAAAATGGATAGAAGAATAACCAGAATGGCAAAGGCTCACCCATTGATCAGCTCCAGGATGATCAAAGACAGTCTGGAGTTACCTGTAAGTGCTGTGACAGTTAGAAGATGCCTGTGTGAAGCTAATTTATTTGCAAGAATCCCCCGCAAAGTCCCTCTGTTAAATAAAAGAAGAGGTTACAATTTGCCAAAGAACACATCAACTGGCCTAAAGAGAAATGGAGGAATATTTTGTGGACTGATGAGAGTAAAATTGTTCTTTTTGAGACGAAACTCTGAATTCAAGCCACAGTTCACAGTGAAGACAGTGAAGCATGGTGGTGCATGCATTATGATATGGGCATGTTTCTCCTGCTATTGTGTTGGGCCTATATATCACATACCAGGTATCATGGATCAGTTTGGATATGTCAAAATACTTGAAGAGGTCATGCTGCCTTATGCTGAAGAGGACATGCCCTTGAAATGGGTGTTTCAACAAGACAATGACCCCAAGCACACTGCCCAATCCCCGGACCGAAATCCAATTGAGAACTTGTGGGGTGACATCAAAAAAGCTGTTTCTGAAGCAAAACCAAGAAATGTGAATGAATTGTGGAATGTTGTTAAAGAATCTTGGAGTGGAATAACAGCTGAAAGGTGCCACAAGTTGGTTGACTCCAATCTTTTTAGTCACATAGCACTACTATTACTCTGAACACTACTGTACAATGCATCCAGAAAGAGTTTTGTTTTTAATCAATTTGCAATATTTTAAACATATTTTTAAAAAATAACCTTTTTCATGTTGTCATTGTGGGGTGTTTTGAGTAGAACTTTGAGGGGAAAAATTGAATTTACTCCATTTTGGGCACCAGCAAGAAATCAAATGATTTAATCTGGAGAGTGATTTCAATGTTTGTGCCTTTCTCTCTTACTGATTCCTTTTTCTTTTTCACTATGAGTGATTTTCTACACTGTATTAACACATCATTCTTTCCATTGATACATGTAAGTGCTGCAGTATTGAGACACCGTTGAAACATTTGTTCTAGCGACAGCGACCTTTGCAATCACAGTGACCCTGAGAACATTCAAAACCACACTACAAGCCAGACAGGCTCACAGCCCATCTGAGTCACTCTGAAAGAGCAAAAACACAGCCAGACACAAAGACTGAAAGCAAGCAGAAAGCGCGAGCACAGACTGTACAAACCTATCCAGACAAGCATTCATGCAACTCGTGGAAAACTTGCTTCCTTTCTGATTCGTTTCTGAAAGTGGATTTCAATGACCCTGTTTGGAGCACAGCATCCTTGAAAGTTTCAAAGCTTATGATTAGAACTACACTCACAAAGCATGTCAACTGCATCTTAAAATTACTATCTGTCATCTGCTGAATCAGACACAACGTTACAACAAAAAGAAAATGAGCACTGAGAAGACGATTCAGTACTTTAAAGTTCCCCATAATCCCCCTGGCGGCCCCCTGCGCTTCTCAGAATGCACCGTGGTGCCAGCAGAGTTCTGGCGTCACACAACGCATGTAAACAGTGGCTAGCGAGGATGTGAATGGCATTTATCCAGCGAGTTCACGGGCGATTATGTTGAGAGGGTTATCTAGAGGAGGTGTAGCACCTGTGATAAACTTCTGCCGTGCCCCGATGTTGTCTTGTTGTCCATACATCACGAGGTTTGTTTACTGCTGAAACTGACCTCTTGCATGAGTCACGGACTGCGAGATTCACAACTGACAAAACAGCGAATAGCTATTTTTTTCTTTTTAAAAATGGAGTTAGTTGTTAGAGGATTTAAGTAGGACAACAATTAGTGAAAGCAGGTTGGCTTACGTTGACTGAGAACTGCCGCTGCCATATTTTAGGTACATGCAGTATTAAAACGCCTGCAGTCCAGCTGCTCTGTGCACACCTGATCCTGTTAGATCTCAGACCTGAAGCACAGCAGGCCCTGATTTGTACTTGGCTGAGAGAGTCCTTAGGAAGGTGCTACAAATGACATTTTAAGCATTAACACTGTGAGAGGAACTGTGAGTGTTATGGTTTCACCCCTTTGTATGGGCAGCTCTTCAGGTTTTTCTCATGTGAGCATCTGTCTGGTGTCTCTTGTTTTATCCACCTCACCTGTCTCTTGTCCATCATTAAACCTCTGTGCTTCACTGTCTCATTCTTAGTGACACTTTCAGTTCTCAGATCCTCAAACTCTCACCGATGTCAGGGTCGGGAATCCGGGGATGAGCATCAGTACCAGTGGACCCTTACAGGACTGTTGTGTTGTGCTCTGTGTCTAAAATCTGCTTGGTACTTACGGGTCATCTGTGTCACTCTCTGTCTCACTGTCAGCCCCTCCCCTATCAGTAGAAGGATTGTCATTGGTCGGAGGAGGGCATGACGGGGATCCCCGATCCATATCTGAAGGGCCGGTCCGTCCATCACTCACCAGAGCCACACCACAGCGAGGCTCTTAAAAAAATAGTAGTAGTAAAATAGTAATTTATACAACAGCTGGCAAAAAACTTTAATAAAATGTTAGATTTTTTTAAGTTTTTATTTGTTGGTTTGCTCTATTGATGCAAAATAATAGTCAAGGCCCCCCTTTTTTTACATCTACCTCTGTGTTTTCTGGTGTATTACTGTACAACTATATAATAATGATATGAGGACAATAACTTTATTTATATAGCACTTTTAGGACCAAGTTGCAATTTAAAGTGCTTAAACATATACAAATACACATAATTAAACAATATAAATGAGACAAAGACAGCACAAAACAGTAAAACCCAATGTAACAATAAAACTTAAAATGTAAGTTCATAATACAAAATACAGCACACTACATAAACAATGCCAGTCAAGTACACACAAAACAAAGATGCCCTACTCATAACATGATCAGGAGAACAGTCTTCAATCTGCATTTGAAAGACTCAACAGAATCCAATGGCCTTTTCCTAAATGTTTTTTTTTATTAAAAAAATGTTTGATTTTGTTGTGTTTGATTTGATGTGGCAAAAAAAGTGAGTAAAATGTCTGGATACTTTCTATAAAATAATGAAATACAATTATTAAAGATACAGTATAAAGCTGCATACAGTTTTTATGTAATGTTCTATTTCAGTCTTCTGTGTTAAAAAGCATGATGTCACGTCCAGAGAAAAGGCGTGTGGTCACTTTCTACCTTTGCCTTGATTGACAAGCTGTTGGCCATCAGTAGGCTGAGCCGACGCTCCTGATTGGCTGGGCTCCAGGAAAGGGACAAGTGAATGCCAAGGGAACACTGGCACTGACCGAGGCTCCACATTAGTCCAAACTGTTGGAACAGAGAGAGCGAGAGAGAGAGAGAGAGAGTGAGAGAGAGAGAGAGTGAGAGACAGAGTGAGTGTGGAGGTGAGTACTACTCAGTCACTGAGCAGGATATAAGTTGATGGGCCATGTGGTGTGTCAATCTGTTATTTTATCCACAGAGATTCTGGACTCCAGTGCACTAACTGTCCAGACAGACAGTAGGAGCTAAATTTGTCTATATGTTTGTGATATTATAAATCATGTTATCAAGTAATACCTTAGCACCATTAATATGCCACCAATATTCTGCAGCTCTGGAAGAAATATTCAGATCTTTATGTTAATGTGCTGCATTTACAATATTCAGAAATGTCATTTATAATGATAATATCAAATATCAGCACAATTGAGATTATCAGCAGCGGTAGTTTATGGTGAATGCGTTACCATACCCTGTTCTCATTTTCATGGCTACACATCATGGAAGGTCACCATTTATGACCACAGAGTTAGTTGTTAGAAGATTTAAATAAGGCACCATTTAGTGAAAGGAGGTTGGCTTATGTTCCTGACTGAGAATTGCCAATGCCATATTTTAGGTACATGCAGTATTCAAACACACACTTGAAACCTAAAAGATCTGGAGAAGATCTGTATGGAGGAGTGGACCAAAATCTCTGCTGCAGCGTGTGAAAACTTGGTCAAGGAAACGTCTGACCTCTAATTGCAAATAAAGGTTTCTGTACCAAATATTAAGGTCTATTTTTCTATTGTATTAAATACTTATTTCATGCAATAAAATGCATATAAATTATTTAAAAATCATACAATGTGATTTTCTGATTTTTTTTTTATTCTGTCTCTCACAGTTGAAGTGCACCTATGACAAAAATTACAGAACTCTACATGGACGTCTGTAATTTCTGTATAAGGGGAGGGTGCTTATAAGCTTTGCTTCTGCCTTCACCCTTTCGGCCACATGGGTTTTTCATACATTGTTTCTTTTATGTTTTGTTATTGCTCAGCTGTGTGCCGGATAAATAAATAAATTCAATTCAATTCAATTCATTCTTTGTAGGTGGGAAAACTTGCAAAATCGACAGTTGATTAAATACTTATTTGCCTCACTGTATGTAATGGATTATGTAGTTACACTAAGGAGGTGCCGAACAATTTACGAGGAATCCCCAGCACCAATAAGGCTTATGTATTTCCTTGATTAAATGCCTGACCTTGAATCGGGACCTGCCTCATTTAACGACCGGGTCAAAATTTCATCTAAAAACGTAAACGTCTGCCTTAAATAAGCACTGGACATTATATGCATTAAAAAGATTAAATTTGGTCGAGTCACTCTTTTTTCTAAGCCTGCTGCACAGTGGCACCTTAAAATCTTAAAGCCTAATTTATGCTTCTAGAACTGTGTAACTTCGTGGCCATCCAATGACACTGACAAGTGCGTTACCCTTTAAAAGTTCTCCATAGCATTGGTGGGTGTCTTATTGCAATTTTCCGCAGGAACAGTGGCTTTTACTGGATCAATTTGTTCCTCAATGAGCTACACTTCTTTATACTATCATCAACCTCTAAACCAACGGTACGGTACGCGCAATTTCTCTCCATGAATTGCCGGTCATTTGAGTATCTTTGTAGTTTTTCGACTCCGTGTTGTTGTGGTGGTCATATTTGTGGACTTTTTGGCCAAACGTATTTGATCCCTGATCGAAATATAATCGGTGTGCGCTGTTGGGAAAGTGTAGGAACACGGACCCACAACAGGGGGCGCAAATGAACGGACAATGGAGAAAGTCAAATCACAAAGTTTTACTGTTGTGAACTCACACAACAAACACAACAGATTTACAAATACAGCAGTAACCGAATTCCAAAGGTGTCGTGTGGGCAGGCTCGACGATAGGAGATGTCTGTCCGAGTCGAACCGGAACCACCCGATTTCCTCTGCCACCGAACCCCGGGGATACTGGAGCCGCCAAGTCCCGAACCCCAGGTGGCCACTGCCTCCGCTCGTCGGATCCGGTACTGCTGGCAAGGAACAGATACAGTCAGGTGTGGGTGCGGCTGCACCCAGCAACACACAGGGTGGAAACACCACCTCCACCTCTTGTCAGGAAAATACAGGTGAGTGCAGGAATGTGAGTACTTATCCAAAATACAGTCTCCTGCTGTCTTTTCTCTTTCTGTGTAAAGGCAAAAAGTATTTAATGGTCAAAAGATGATCCGTTTGGCTGGATACGTTACCTCCTTGGTAGAGCGATATCTCGGCAATGAGGTGGAGATGCCGTCCTGCTGATATACCTCCCTGTTGATTGATATCAGCTGTCTCGTCTCAGGTGATGGGTGATAGCTGTCACCCTGGCTGCTCCTGTGAGGCGGCAGCGCCCTCTGGTGCCTGGAGCCCGCACTCCAGACAGGGCGCCCTCTGGTGGTGGTGGGCCAGCAGTACCTCCTCTTCAGCGGCCCACACAACAGGACCCCCCCTCAACGGGCGCCTCCTGGCGCACGACCAGGCTTGTCCGGGTGGCGACGGTAGAAGTCGGCCAGGAGGGCCGGGTCCAGGATGAAGCTCCTCTTCACCCAGGAGCGCTCTTCGGGGCCGTACCCTTCCCAGTCCACCAGATACTGCAAACCCCGGCCCATCCGTCGGACATCCAGGAGCCGGCGTACAGTCCAAGCCGGCTCGCCGTCGATGATCCGGGCAGGAGGTGGTGCCGGACCCGGAGTGCAGAGGGGTGAGGTGTGATGAGGTTTGATTCTGGAAACATGGAACACTGGATGAATCCGCAGTGAGGCCGGAAGCTGAAGCCTCACTGCGGCGGGATTGATGACCTTGAGAATTTTGAACGGACCAATGTATCGTTCCTGTAGTTTTGGGGAGTCCACTTGTAGGGGAATGTCCTTGGTGGACAACCACACTTCCTGCCCAGGACGATACGTAGGAGCCGGGGTCCGCCGCCGGTCTGCATGGTTCTTCGCCCTCGTCCGGGCCTTCAACAAAGCAGAACGGGCGGCACGCCACACCCGACGGCACTTCCGTAGGTGGGCCTGGACCGAGGGCACACCGACCTCTCCCTCGACCACCGGAAACAACGGGGGCTGATACCCCAAACACACCTCAAAAGGGGAGAGGCCGGTGGCTGATGATACTTGACTGTTGTGGGCGTACTCGATCCAGGCCAGGTGGGTACTCCAGGCCGTCGGGTGCGCGGCTGTCACACAACGTAGGGTCTGCTCCATCTCTTGGTTGGCCCGTTCTGCTTGCCCGTTGGTCTGGGGGTGATACCCGGACGAGAGACTGACCGTGGCTCCCAGTTCCCGGCAGAAGCTCCTCCAGACGTGCGAGGAGAACTGGGGACCGCGATCGGAGACGATGTCTGATGGTATCCCATGCAGACGGACGACGTGGTGGACCAGGAGGTCCGCTGTCTCCTGGGCCGTTGGTAGCTTCGGGAGGGCCACGAAGTGGGCCGCCTTGGAGAATCGGTCCACTATCGTGAGGATGACGGTGTTTCCCTGGGACGGCGGGAGGCCCGTGACAAAATCCAGGCCGATGTGAGACCAGGGGCGATGAGGCACGGGCAGCGGCTGTAGCAATCCCGATGTCTTGCGGTGGTCGGCCTTGCCCCTGGCGCAGGTGGTACAGGCCTGGATGTAACCCCGGACGTCGGCCTCCAGGGACGCCCACCAGAAGCGCTGCCGGACGACTGCCACGGTTCTTCGCACCCCAGGATGACAGGAGAGCTTAGAACCGTGACAGAAGTCCAGAACTGCAGCCCTGGCTTCTGGTGGGACGTAGAGTTTGTTGTTCGGTCCGGTTCCGGGGTCCGGGTCTCGTGTCAGGGCCTCCCGGACGGTCTTCTCCACGTCCCAGGTGAGGGCGGCCACGATAGCGGACTCCGGGATGATGGGATCCGGGGGATCCGACGACTCCGTTTTGACCTCATCTTCATGTACCCGGGACAAGGCATCCGATCTTTGATTTTTGGTCCCGGGACGGTAGGTGATCCGGAAGTCAAAACGGCCGAAGAACAGTGACCAGCGGGCTTGCCTGGGATTCAGCCGCTTGGCGGTCCTGATATACTCCAGGTTCCGGTGGTCAGTGAAAACCGTGAATGGCACGGACGTTCCCTCCAACAGATGTCTCCACTCCTCAAGAGCCTCTTTCACCGCAAGGAGCTCTCGATTGCCGACGTCATAGTTCCGTTCGGCTGGGGTCAACCTGCGGGAAAAATAGGCACATGGGTGAAGGACCTTATCGGTCTTCCCGCTCTGGGACAGCACGGCTCCTATCCCTGAGTCCGAGGCGTCCACTTCAACCACTAACTGGCGACTAGGATCGGGCTGCACCAGAACAGGTGCAGACGAGAAGCGCCGTTTCAACTCCTTGAACGCGGCTTCGCAACGATCCGACCAGGTGAAGGGGACTTTTGGTGAGGTCAGGGCTGTCAGGGGGCTAACTACCTGACTGTAGCCCTTGATGAACCTCCTGTAGAAATTAGCAAAGCCTAGGAACTGTTGCAACTTCCTACGGCTTGTGGGTTGGGGCCAGTCTCTCACCGCCGCAACCTTGGCCGGATCAGGAGCGACGGAGTTGGAGGAGATAATGAACCCCAAGAAGGACAAAGACGTGCGGTGGAACTCACACTTCTCGCCCTTCACAAACAGCCGGTTCTCCAACAACCGCTGCAGGACCTGACGTACATGCTGGACATGGGTCTCAGGGTCCGGAGAAAAGATGAGTATATCGTCTAGATATACGAAGACGAACCGGTGCAGGAAATCCCGCAAGACATCGTTAACCAACGCTTGGAAAGTCGCGGGAGCGTTTGTGAGACCGAACGGCATGACCAGGTACTCAAAGTGACCTAAGGGGGTGTTAAATGCCGTCTTCCACTTGTCTCCCTTCCGGATCCGAACCAGGTGGTACGCATTTCTAAGATCGAGCTTGGTGAAAATCTGGGCTCCATGCAGGGGTGTGAACACTGAATCCAACAGGGGCAACGGGTATCGGTTGCGAACCGTGATCTCGTTCAACCCCCTATAATCAATGCATGGACGAAGTCCGCCATCTTTTTTGCCCACAAAAAAGAAACCTGCGCCCATCGGGGAGGTAAGCGCCACCAGAGGGAGCCCTATCTCCCTGGCCCATCTGCTGTCCAACAGATTCCCCTCAGAGCCCGTGTCCACCAGTGCTGGGGCCTTCAGGGTTGAGTCCTCATAAAGGATCGTGACTGGGAGTCGTGTGGCAATGTGGGTGTGTCCCACGTGAATGTCTCGGCCCACCCCTAGCCCAGTCTCTAGGGGCGGGGCGTTGGAGTTGAACCGCTCGGGGCAGTCCCTCATGTGGTGCTCTATCGCACCACAAACAAAACAAGCTCCGTGGGCCCGTCTCCTCTGTGCGTCTGGTGCCCTAAATGTTGCCCTACTCGTGTCCATAGCTTCGTCAGCAGGGGGAGCTGTGGCCCCACGGAGCGCAGGGGCCGTGGAGCGTGGGGAAGGCGGAGCGCGGTCGGAACCGGAAGGGAGAAGGACGGCGCGTGCCCGGCCACGCCCTTCGTCTCGTTCCCGCCGACGTTCTTCTAACCGGTTGTCTAACCGTATGACAAGATCGATGAGCCCATCTAAATCCCGCGGTTCGTCCTTAGCCACCAGGTGCTCCTTAAGAACCAATGACAGTCCGTTTACAAAGGCGGCGCGGAGGGCAGCGCTATTCCAGCCGGACCTCGCAGCCGCGATGCGGAAGTCGACTGCATAGGCAGCTGCGCTCCGACGCCCCTGTCTCATCGACAGTAGCACAGTTGAAGCGGTTTCTCCTCTATTGGGATGATCGAACACGGTTCTGAGCTCCCTCACAAACCCATCATATGTCTGAAGGAGCCGTGACTTTTGCTCCCAGAGCGCTGTAGCCCAAGCGCGTGCCTCGCTGCGAAGCAGGTTTATTACATAAGCTACCTTGCTAGCATCAGTCGCGTACATAACTGGACGCTGTGCGAAGACGAGCGAACACTGCATAAGGAAATCCGCGCACGTCTCCACACAGCCTCCGTACGGCTCTGGGGGGCTTATGTATGCTTCCGGGGAAGGTGGGAGGGGTCGTTGAACGACCAGTGGAACGTCAATGTTACGCACAGGGTCTACGGGAGGGAGAGCCGCAGCGGCGCCCGGAGGGCGCGCTTCCGCCTGCGCGGCGAGAGCCTCCACCCTGCGGTTCAGGAGGACATTCTGCTTGGTCATCAAATCTAACCGAGTCATGAAAGCGGTGAGGATCCACTGCAACTCACCGATTACCCCTCCTGCGGACGCCTGCGCGTCCTGTTCTTCCATTGGCCGTTCAACAGCCGGTTGACGCCCCTCTGGATCCATGACGTTGGCCGAGATATCCTGTTGGGAAAGTGTAGGAACACGGACCCACAACAGGGGGCGCAAATGAACGGACAATGGAGAAAGTCAAATCACAAAGTTTTACTGTTGTGAACTCACACAACAAACACAACAGATTTACAAATACAGCAGTAACCGAATTCCAAAGGTGTCGTGTGGGCAGGCTCGACGATAGGAGATGTCTGTCCGAGTCGAACCGGAACCACCCGATTTCCTCTGCCACCGAACCCCGGGGATACTGGAGCCGCCAAGTCCCGAACCCCAGGTGGCCACTGCCTCCGCTCGTCGGATCCGTTACTGCTGGCAAGGAACAGATACAGTCAGGTGTGGGTGCGGCTGCACCCAGCAACACACAGGGTGGAAACACCACCTCCACCTCTTGTCAGGAAAATACAGGTGAGTGCAGGAATGTGAGTACTTATCCAAAATACAGTCTCCTGCTGTCTTTTCTCTTTCTGTGTAAAGGCAAAAAGTATTTAATGGTCAAAAGATGATCCGTTTGGCTGGATACGTTACCTCCTTGGTAGAGCGATATCTCGGCAATGAGGTGGAGATGCCGTCCTGCTGATATACCTCCCTGTTGATTGATATCAGCTGTCTCGTCTCAGGTGATGGGTGACAGCTGTCACCCTGGCTGCTCCTGTGAGGCGGCAGCGCCCTCTGGTGCCTGGAGCCCGCACTCCAGACAGGGCGCCCTCTGGTGGTGGTGGGCCAGCAGTACCTCCTCTTCAGCGGCCCACACAACAGTGCGCACTGCAAAAACTATCAAAATGTGACGGGAGAGGGGGGAGTGAAAACCTAAAAGTGACAAATTACAGCCCTTGCAGTCTCTGTCATTTGGCAGGTGTGCGTTAGGCTGCAGGGAGGGTTCACAGCCACGCAGAGGGCTGTGATCTAAAGTGGTTGTCTTTGGTTTGCTACACCCAGGAATATGTGTGAAACTTAACACCATATTACAGTGCAGGCAGCAAGCAGCATTTTGTTAGTAATCGCCTGCCTCATTTAGGTGCTGGGTCTGAGCATGGTTTGAAAAAATAAACGCCCTGTCTTTTAATGAAGGAAATACGGTCCCTACTTTCCTCGAGGGCTGAGCACATCCAGACTGTACATGCGAGGGGTTTTTAATGGAAATGCATTGCGATGGTGCAGGACGTTTTGTCTGATGTGAGTGAAAATCTGTCATACAAATCCGGTATATACGGTGTTTATTACATAGAAAACCTTACAAAAGCATTGGGACTTTTGCTTTTGTCCGGTGAGTGCGAGTATCCAGTTTATACAATGACTGGTTAGCCAAGTTTTACTGTACATCATTCCTTTTTATATACAGTTAGCATGCTAGTATAATTTAACAGAACCTTGATATTTCCAAATAACTTCCTGGTGATATCACAGCATGCAGGCCAACATTATGAGCACCATGGAAATGCGAAAAGGAATTCCCAAAGTTTACCAAAACAGAAATTTTCAAACATCTTGAAACTCCCACTACAGTTAAAACAAGACCACTGCACAGTACAGAGTACTATACAGTACTATGATTTGGACAAGAGTTCAAAACTGTGACTTTGTGGGATGCATATCAGTGAAAGTGAGAATAGGATGTTTGCACTTTGATGTTACAGCGGCTTTAATCTTTAAAGTTTTTCCGTAAACACCAGTAACTCTGAGACACGTCCTGACCTTGTACTACTACTACACCTTATATTCGTACATGCAAACTAGTATTACTCAATCTCACAATCATAATAACATGTAGTGTCTCAAAAAAGTGACAAAATGCATCATGATGTTCCCTCTCATACACGTGTAGTCCATCTTGCTATAAACAGACTTTCATTCAAGAGCATATTGTTACCACTCCAGGCTCGTCTCAGATCACTTCGTACTGCAGATTACAATGTCATCTGCAAACGTCGCAGACTATGGAAGCTCCTGTCTTATTTCCTCTGTAACTTTTTAATTCATTCATTTTCTATACGTGCTTACTTCAATCAATGGTCAAGGGGAGCTAGTCAAAGGGCAAGAGGTGGGGTTCACTGGGGACAGGGCACCAGTTTATGAAAGGGCCACATACAGACAAACAAACACATTCACAAATTTAGAGTCACCAATTCACCTAATCTGTATGTCTTTGTAAGTGGGAGGAAGGGGGAGCACCCAGAGGGATCCCACGTGCACACAGGGAGAACATGCAAACTCCACAATAAAGGCCCAGACAGGAAGCAATCCCACAACCTTTTTGCTGTGAGGCAACAGTCTTAACCACTAAGCCACCATGCCACCCTTAAATCTTTCACAAACTGATAAAAAAGTGATTCTTTTCACAATAATTTTAGATAACACAATTTATGGACATGCTGTATTACTTTGTGACATTATTAATCAATAGTTTCAGCCATAACAGCAGGTTTTGGTGGTCAAACCATCATAATCAATATTCTTAAAATTTCTGGAAGAGCTGCTAACACAGTGAATAAAAGAAAAAGAATGTCTCTAAGCATTGACAATGGTGATGTGTGGAAAAAATGTAGACATGTACAGAACTCAGATGTCATCCTGCCTCTGCTGGTTTCTTTGAAACCCCCCCGACAGTGATGACTGCAAAAAGGCGGTCCTGTCATGTACGTGACGGGAAGAACAGCTGTCTCACTGCTCTGAACTGGGAAATAAAGTTATCCAACAGTAGCCAACTTCCCTTCATATGGAAAGTTTTTAAAACAAATCCTTCCCCAAGTGCTAAAGCAATTAATCAGGTAGTAAGTGTCACATCATGCAGAGAGCAGCTGTCTCTTCTTCATTTTGGAATCACACACAGCATTAATGAAACTTGTGATGCTAATGCAATTGCACTTCTGCACGGCTATATTTAGGAGCGATCTCGGCTGTGGGGCCTCCTCTGCCTCCTGCATGTGTTTGTTTCTAGGCCCGTTGTGGCTGGAGGTGTTTTAGAAAATGTAAGGTGGAGGAAACATTACGCTACAAAGGCAGGTAGCTGTTAGCAGCAGAGTGAGGGATGTGAAAGAGAAATAAAAGGATGCGTTGGTAATCCGCTCAGGCATCGATGCCTTACTGCACTAATTCTACTGGTGGAAGCAGTGTATCCATGACAACACTGGCATTACTCCTTTTTTTGCTCAGAAGGATGAAGCACATTCACATCATGCAGGATCCGCCCTCGATGCCCTGTCTGAGCGCTGACGTGAGTTTGTGTGAGGAGGTGTGAATGTCCTTGTTGCTCTCAGTCTTGCATGTCTAGACATGTTAATATTCTCTGCTGTGAAAGTTTGAGAGAAACACCCCTTATCAGTCTCACACGCTCACACATGCATGTGCATAATAAATGGGCAACTCCCAACACACACACGAACCACAAAAACAACTCTGACTCCACTGAGTCACAAATTACACACGCAATGAGCAGCAATCCTTCCCAGTGTTGTGCATGCCGATGTCGTGTTTATCATATGACACATGCCAACAATACTGCTCAAATGCAAAGGATTGTAACTAAAATTAAGTATGGAAAGATCCTCATTATTAAAGATTTTTTCTCTTAAACATTAATTATAAAATGAGGCTATGCAATATTTCCTGACTGCACACAATAACTGAATAAGGTACATCGTCTACTGCATAATGCTCAGCGGTACAGCTTTGAAAAACACCTAATTTGATCCATTTGTAAAAGACGGTATCATACTTATTCGTATATCTAAAGTAACATTCAGCAGCAGCTATTTGAGTATACTGTAATATAGCAAGGTTGGCATGGAAACAAGCATCCAGTATATATTGCACCCAACCACCTCAACTTCTCGGTTCTCATCCAATTATGCACAAAACCTGTAAAAATGGGGGGGGTTTATACATACTGCACCTCTTTATGGGGAACATCACCCCCTTTAATCTTCTTACAAACAGCATCACGCTTATCACTTTATCAATTTAATTTTTAAGACTTATTATAATGTTCTAATGTAGGAAAAGCAAAATAAAAACACTGCAACTCCCTGGATGACTTTATTTTAACCTCTCCATTGCTATATAAGCACCACAAATAAAACCCTCAACACAAAAGGCCAAAATGCCACCCCCCCCAAAAAAAAAATCCAATCAAGGCCCTCAAAATATCCAATGAATAAAAGCTAATTGTTTTTTACTCTCTCAGCAAACAAAACACCACAGTATTCTGGTGATCAGTGATGCTGGTAACGTGTTACTTTTCTGAGTCACTGTGAGTTACTATTAGTTTTGTATTGTGGGTCGATCGCAGCTTTAAAACAGCTGTCCCGACAAGATGCAGTGGGAGGTCTGAACTGCTTCAGCCACTTTCAGCGAGCTGCTGCACAGAGCCGCATCCACTGTGCAGCTCAGCTCTGAGGTGAAGAACAGTCAGGTGTCGAAAACATTTTTTAACCTACTTGAACTGGTGCTAGTAACAAAAAATTACTTGCACCAAAAAAAAAAGGCTACTTGCACAACCAAAAGTCAGTCTTATATCAACCTTAAAGCTCCTCCTCTGATGTGTCAGACTCTTCCTCTCTGGGCCCGTAAAGCCCCTTTCACACCGGGGCTCAAAAAAAGAGCACAGCTTCACAAAAAGAGAGCACACAAAAAGAGCACAGAAAAAAAAAATGCTCTCTCATCACAGTGTTAAATAAAGGGCAAAAAAGGACATAAGTCCTGCTCACAGACTGACTGCCAGAAACAGGACATGTCCACATCAACTATAACTCCAGACATCTCCACATTTACTCACTGACGGTTCGTTCGCGCGCATGCGTGTGCGTATCTCGCGGTCAAAGGAGGAAAGATAAACTATAACAGAACTCAGAGCGCAGACCTGCAGCTCAGCACAAGAACAAATATAAACTAGAAGAGAAACCAAATTGCACAGTGTGGCTGCAGCCAAACTGTGCACTTTGATTTCTCTGTGCAGAGAATCTGCAGGCTGCGTTCTCACCTCCTCTCTGCCCCCCTGCTGCGTGCACCTGGCGCAGACATTCCTGCATCGTCACGAGGCCACAGGAAGCAACTCGAAGCAGGTCTGGTGTGGTTATGAGAGAGTTTGAGTTCCACTTGTGCGCGCAAACGAATTGTCACAGCAACTCGCTCCGTGTGTGAGAGTCATAAAACGCAGGGAAGATGAAGGCAACACACTGGAAATTGTTTTTTTTCCTTATTTATTCCTTTATTGGTTCATTCTACTGGTGCTTATAGTTGATAAAAGTTGGATAAAGTTACTTGCACCAGTGCTAGTGGAGTATAAAATTACGTGCACTGCTCAAATAATAAGTGCACAAACTAGCACATGCATGTGCTATTTTGAGCCATTTTTACGCTTTTATTTTCTTTAAAACTCGGTGCCGCTCTGTGCATGTCCTCGTTAAAAATAGCTGATCTACGACAAACAAATACTAACGCTTTTTTTCACCCAAGTCTCTTTCTGAGGACGACATGACATAAAAACACTGAAAAACCTTCTTACCTGTCAGTCATGTTTTCTGCATAATTAAACATTATCCATTCTTCCTACTCAAACAGCAAGCCAGGGGCGAATCCATGCGGGAAGGGAGCGTGGACGGAGGGGCAATGCAGTGCCCCACAACAGCCCGACATTAAAGGTCCACTTTTGAAGACATTTTTTCATACTATTACTACTCCTAGTACAACCCCTGGCAAAAATTATGGAATCACCCGCCTCGGAGGATGTTCATTCAGTTGTTTAATTTTGTAGAAAAAAAAAAAGCAGATCACAGACATGACACAAAACTAAAGTCATTTCAAATGGCAACTTTCTGGCTTTAAGAAACACTATAAGAAATCAGGAAAAATAATTGTGGCAGTCAGTAACGGTTACTTTTTTAGACCAAGCAGAGGGAAAAAAATATGGAATCACTTAATTCTGAGGAATAAATTATGGAATCACCCTGTAAATTTTCATCCCCAAAACTAACACCTGCATCACATCAGATCTGCTTGTTAGTCTGCATCTAAAAAGGAGTGATCACACCTTGGAGAGCTGTTGCACCAAGTGGACTGACATGAATCATGGCTCCAACACGAGAGATGTCAATTGAAACAAAGGAGAGGATTATCAAACTCTTAAAAGAGGGTACATCATCACGCAATGTTGCAAAAGATGTTGGTTGTTCACAGTCAGCTGTGTCTAAACTCTGGACCAAATACAAACAACATGGGAAGGTTGTTAAAGGCAAACATACTGGTAGACCAAGGAAGACATCAAAGCGCCAAGACAGAAAACTTAAAGCAATATGTCTCAAAAATCGAAAATGCACAACAAAACAAATGAGGAACGAATGGGAGGAAACTGGAGTCAACGTCTGTGACTGAACTGTAAGAAACCGCCTAAAGGAAATGGGATTTACATAAAGAAAAGCTAAACGAAAGCCATCATTAACACCTAAACAGAAAAAAACAAGGTTACAATGGGCTAAGGAAAAGCAATCGTGGACTGTGGATGACTGGATGAAAGTCATATTCAGTGATGAATCTCGAATCTGAATTGGGCAAGGTGATGATGCTGGAACTTTTGTTTGGTGCCGTTCCAATGAGATTTATAAAGATGACTGCCTGAAGAGAACATGTACATTTCCACAGTCATTGATGATATGGGGCTGCATGTCAGGTAAAGGCACTGGGGAGATGGCTGTCATTACATCATCAATAAATGCACAAGTTTACGTTGATATTTTGGACACTTTTCTTATCCCATCCAATTGAAAGCTAATTTTTATTAGCTTTTGTTATTATCCATTATTATATGTTATTATCCAATTGAAAGGATGTTTGGGGATGATGAAATCATTTCTCAAGATGATAATGCATCTTGCCATAGAGCAAAAACTGTGAAAACATTTCTTGCAAAAAGACACACAGGGTCAATGTCATGGCCTGCAAATAGTCCGGATCATAATCCAATTGCAAAACTTTGGTGGAAGTTGAAGAAAATGGTCCATGACAAGGCTCCAACCTACAAAGCTGATCTGGCAACAGCAATCAGAGAAAGTTGGAGCCAGATTGATGAAGAGTACTGTTTGTCACTCATTAAGTCCATGCCTCAGAGACTGCAAGCTGTTATAAAAGCCAGAGGTGGTGCAACAAAATACTAGTGATGTGTTGGAGCGTTCTTTTGTTTTTCATGATTCCATAATTTTTTCCTCAGAATTGAGTGATTCCACATTTTTTTCCCTCTGCTTGGTCTAAAAAAGTAACCGTTACTGACTGCCAAAATTTTTTTCCTGATTTCTTATAGTGTTTCTTAAAGCCAGAAAGTTGCCATTTGAAATGACTTTAGTTTTGTGTCATGTCTGTGATCTGCTTTTTTTCTACAAAATTAAACAACTGAATGAACATCCTCCGAGGCCAGTGATTCCATAATTTTTGCCAGGGGTTGTACTACTTAGTAATAATAATAATAATAATAATAATAATAATAATAATTTCAACAACTAAAATGTTTAGAAAGAATTTAAATGTTACACAAACGTTAGAAATAATTTAATAGTTACATTTATAAACAATGTAGGTTAGAAATGGTAAGTTTTACCATTACAGTGCTGTCAGCTCTTAAATATGGCTTCAAGAAAGATGTCTTTATTTTTTTATTAAACAAGTATTTATGTTCATTGAAGTCAAGAAAGGGTGACTATAAAGTGAGTACTGGCAAAACAGGTTACCATTTTCATGTTGTTGTCAAGCTGCTGAAAGTAACTAAAAAAGGAACCAGTAATCTAACAGTTACTTTTAAAATTGAGTATCAGTAAAGGACTACTTTTTCAAAGCAACTGTGGCAACACTGCTGGTGATGCTGCTGTAAACTCATGAAGAAGCAGGAGAACTGCATATGAAACAAGCAGCTTAAGAGACTCTAAGAGCCAACGAAGAACCGTGGCCTCACATTCATGCTTCCTTGCCTTCCTTACCTGTTCCTGGACGTCCCATGATGATTTGCTTCCGTGGGGTGGGGTGAGGCGATTCTGCCGGCAGTATGAGCGGCAGCAGGGCCGTGGGTGTGGGGTGACAGGCGACTGGCTGCTGCAGCATCCCTGTGGAGGCATCCTGGTGTCCCTCAGGTTTCCTTTCTCTACCACCAGAACCAGAAGACGACAAAACCAGGCCTGTGGAAGTGGACATCGAACCGGTGTTGGAAGAGCTGCACATGGCACCATGGCCAGTGGTGGCTGGGGTCAAGGACTGGGAGGAAAAATGTAAAGTTTGTTTTCAGTCCATGTCAGCAAACATTTACAAACAGGGACTGCATCAAGCATTGTCAAATACAGAAATTAATTTACTTTTTGCCACAGAAATATATTTCACAGAATATATAATTTACTGACCCAAACTGAACAGAGAAATATTTACATCTTATAAAAAACAAATTACAATTAAATGATAATATATTTTGACCATATTCAGCAAACCAAAGGCGCAATTTAGAACTAGAAATTGGGGGGGACAAAGTGCGAGGCCCGCAGGGCCGAAGCCCATAGGCCAGGGTTCAGAAGCCAACGGTTTCTGGATAAGCTCAGATGCATTCTGAGCATCCAGAACATTAATTTTAATGATATGAGAAGACCATAAAGTGGACACCATTTGACTTATGCAATTTGAAACTGTGGATATAAGTACTTTATTCTGAGAATAGCCAGCACTGATTTTATTAACATCGTGGCGTAAATAAGTTATCACCACATGTGTAGAACTCAAAAAGAATGATAGGTTGAGTTCTCATTAAAAAAACAACTGCAATGTGGTAAAATGTATTCATAAATATGAAAGAACAGGCTCTTAATAATTATTAACTATCGCATACTGTATTTTTTTCTCAAAATTTGTTTTTGCATAAGTTTGAAAAAACAACAGATCATAAGTTTAGGATAAATTACTTATCATGAATTTAATTTTCGAAGTGGCACTAATGACAACACTCATACTGAACATAATTTCGCTTGCATAGACTGATTTTGGAGATCAAGCAATAATTGCAGATGGGCTTTCTGAGGTCCCAGATAGCTTTTCTGATTTCCTTTTCTAACTTTCAGAATTTAGCAAATTAGTAATATGGTCCATTGATACTTATGTGTAGACACTAGTCCCTAGAGGCAACTATTTTTGGTTTCAAATCTGGGCAAATGCAGTCCCAGAAAATTCCGAATGTGACAAACAAGAAACAGGTGTTGTAAACAGGTGTTGTAAACAAGTCAGTGCTGCTAAAAATACAAACTTGCAGAAACAAAGATACTATTCTGACATGGTTTTGCACATAAGACTGACATGGTTTGCACATAAGACTGGCATAGCATGTTTCAAGTACACACATATATGTCAGAAGGTAGGGGGGGGCATACCATATTCTGTCCCCCCGGTTGAAAAGGTGGGGGGGACATGTCCCCCCTATCTCCCACCAAATTGCGCCCATGCAGCAAACTACACTCAACAAAAATATAAACGCAACACTTTTGGTTTTGCTCCCATTTTGTATGAGATGAACTCAAAGATCTAAAACTTTTTCCACATACACAATATCACCATTTCCCTCAAATACTGTTCACAAACCAGTCTAAATATGTGATAGTGAGCACTTCTCCTTTGCTGAGATAATCCATCCCACCTCACAGGTGTGCCATATCAAGATGCTGATTAGACACCATGATTAGTGCACAGCTGTGCCTTAGACTGTCCACAATAAAAGGCCACTCTGAAAGGTGCAGTTTTATCACACAGCACAATGCCACAGATGTCGCAAGATTTGAGGGAGCGTGCAATTGGCATGCTGACAGCAGGAATGTCAACCAGAGCTGTTGCTCGTGTATTGAATGTTCATTTCTCTACCATAAGCCATCTCCAAAGGCGTTTCAGAGAATTTGGCAGTACATCTAACCAGCCTCACAACCGCAGACCACGTGTAACCACACCAGCCCAGGACCTCCACATCCAGCATGTTCACCTCAAAGATCGTCTGAGACCAGCCACTCAGACAGCTGCTGAAACAATCGGTTTGCATAACCAAAGAATTTCTGCACAAACTGTCAGAAACCGTCTCAGGGAAGCTCATCTGCATGCTCGTCGTCCTCATCGGGGTCTCGACCTGACTCCAGTTCGTCGTCGTAACCGACTTGAGTGGGCAAATGCTCACATTCGCTGGCATTTGGCATGTTGGAGAGGTGTTCTCTTCACGGATGAATCCCGGTTCACACTGTCCAGGGCAGATGGCAGACAGCGTGTGTGGCGTCGTGTGGGTGAGCGGTTTTCTAATGTCAATGTTGTGGATCGAGTGGCCCATGGTGACGGTGGGGTTATGGTATGGGCAGGCGTCTGTTATAGACGAAGAACACAGGTACATTTTATTGATGGCATTTTGAATGCACAGAGATACCGTGACGGGATCCTGAGGCCCATTGTTGTGCCATACATCCAAGAACATCACCTCATGTTGCAGCAGGATAGGATCTGTACACAATTCTTGGAAACTGAAAATGTCCCAGTTCTTGCATGGCCGGCATACTCACCGGACATGTCACCCATTGAGCATGTTTGGGATGCTCTGAACCGGCATATACGACAGCGTGTACCAGTTCCTGACAATATCCAGCAACTTCGCACAGCCATGGAAGAGGAGTGGACCAACATTCCACAGGCCACAATTGACAACCTGATCAACTCTATGCGAAGGAGATGTGTTGCACTGCATGAGGCAAATGGTGGTCACACCAGATACTGACTGGTATCTCCCCCAATAAAACAAAACTGCACCTTTCAGAGTGGCCTTTTATTGTGGACAGTCTAAGGCACACCTGTGCACTAATCATGGTGTCTAATCAGCATCTTGGTATGGCACACCTGTGAGGTGGGATGGATTATCTCAGCAAAGAAGTGCTCACTATCACAGATTTAGACTGGTTTGTGAACAATATTTGAGGGAAATGGTGATATTGTGTATGTGGAAAAAGTTTTAGATCTTTGAGGTCATCTCATACAAAATGGGAGCAAAACCAAAAGTGTTGCGTTTATATTTTTGTTGAGTGTAGTTATATTATAGCAATTAAGGGCAACCTACTAAATTTATTATCAGGTTAGATATAATAATATTTTTCACAAAGAAATTTCAGGTACTTTGATAGACAGAATTTTTCCATCTTAATTTGTATTTTATTTATTTATTTTTATCCAACTTGTTTCTGAATCTGGTCTGGAACAGTGCCTAAGGAGTGGTAAACTGGGGTGGTGGTCCCCATATTTAAAAAAGGGGACCAGAGGCTGTGTGCCAATTACAGGGGCATCACTCATCACTCACTCAGCCTCCCTGGTAAAGTCTACTCCAGGGTGCTGGAAAGGAGGGTTCGGCCGATCGTCGAACCTCAGATTGAAAAGGAACACTGCAGGTTCGGTCCTGGCCGTGAAACAACCCACCAGCTCTTCACTCTCCCAAGGATCCTGGAGGGTGCCTGGGAGTATGCCCATCCATTCTGTATGTGTTTTGTGGACTTTAAGAAGGGCTATGATTGCATACCCCGGGAGATACTGTGGGAGGTGCTGCGGGAGTATGGAGGGAGGGGGGTTCCTTCTCAGGGCCATTCAGTCTCTGTACTCACAAAGCGAGAACTGTGTTCAGGTACTCGCCAGTAAGTCAAACTCATTTCCAGTGGAGGTTGGCCTCCGCCAGGGCTGCGCCTTGTCACCAATCCTGTTTGTGATATTCATGGCCAGGATATCGAGGTGTAGTCTGGGAGGAGGGTTTCCAGTTTGGGGGCTCAGGGTCTCATCACTGCTTTTTGCAGATGATATGGTCCTGTTAGCTTCATTGGCCTGTGACCTCCAGCACTCACCAGGTTGGTTCACAGCCGAATGCGAAGCGGCTGGGATGAGGATCAGCACCTATAAATCTGAGGCCATGGTTCTCAGCAGGAAACTCATGGATTGCCTACTCTGGGTAGGGAATCAGATCTTGCCCCAAGTGAGAGTTCAAGTACCTCAGGGTCTTGTTCACAAGTGAGGGGACAAAGGGGCACAAGACTGGCCGGAGAATTGGTACAGCAGGGAAGGTATTGCATTCACTCTACCGTACTTTTGTGAGGAAAAGGGAGCTGAGCCAAAAGGCAAAATTCTTAATCTACTGGTCAGTCTTCGGTCCAACTCTCACGTACAGTCATGAGGGTTGGGTCACAACTGAAACAACTAGATTGCTGATACAAGCAGCCAAAATGGGTTTCCTCGGGAGGGTGGCTGGTGTCTCCCTTAGAGATAAGGTGAGAAATTCTGCCATCCATGAGGGGCTCGAAGTACAGCTGCTGCTCCTTCACGCTGAAAGGAGCAAACTGAGGAGGTTCGGGCATCTGGTAAGGATGACCCTGGATGCCTCCCTAGGGAGGTGTTCCAGGCACGTCCATCTGGGAGGAGACCCTGGGGAAGACCCAGGACTTGGTGGAGAGATTATATCGCCACACTGACCTGGGAACGACTTGGTATCCCCCAGTCAGAGTTGGTTAATGTGACCAGGGAAAGGGAATTTTGGGGACCACTGCTGGAGCTGTTGCCCCCGCAACCTGATCCTAGATAAGCGGTTGAAGATGAGTGAGTGATGAGTGAGTGTTTCTGAATTGAATTTCCAGAAAATATAGCCTATTATGATAAGGTTTTTGATAGATATGGCTCAGCCTTGTACTCTGTATGATCATATACTTCCTTACCGAGCTGGAGGTAACCAAGACCAGTGTCGATGTGGGGTTGCGAAGGAGAACTGCACCGTTGGTGGTGGCTCCGTTGATGGGGACTGGCACTTGGAGACCTGGAGGAGCAGTGTGTTGCAACTGGCTGTGTTCCCTTGACCTACTCCCTCTCCTTCCTAGTGGGCCATCAGAGAACTTGGCTAGAGGAACATCTGGGTTGCGGACAATGACTGGAGAATCTCGGAGGGGCACAATGCGGCGTGGGGAGGGTTCCTGGGGCAGAGGGGAGGGTGGCGTGGGAGAGACCAGCATTGGCGGAGGAGTAGAGGCAGCAGAGGATGGTGGCCTGCTGGTGGCACTACGAGGCCGAGGGAAGGAAAGTGAGGATGGGGTTGTGGGCTGACTCTGAGGGGAAAGGACTCTGAAGGAGGCCGGGCTGTGGCCCAACATCGGGTCTCCCACCACTCCTCCCCCTACACCCACCAGTTGCTGCTGCTCAGGTTTGGTTTGGTAATCTTGGACTGCAGGTAGAGGAGGGGGTGGATGGGCATCAAGCTTCCGCTTACTGGGGCTCATGGGCACTGTAAAAGTTAGATTGAGATTGGTCTGAAATGTGGGCACAATGCCAGAGAGGTGGCGCTCCCGCTCAGCACATGGCGTGCTCATTTTATTGCCACTGAGCTGACGATGGCGGCGTGAAGCAGGAGGAGTAATTGGACTGAAATTGGCAGGGCGGAAACCAAACAGCGGTGAGGGTGAAGGTGATGGGGTTGGAGAGAATGGTGACTGGTTGGAAATAGGGGAAAATGAGGGTGTACCTGAGCGGGAACCACTCAGAGAGACCAGCATAGTTGCTGCCTCACATTCATCAAAGTCAAAGCGAGAGAGGTCCTGTGGGAGCAGGGAAGAAAGCACAAGGCGGGGATGGGAGTCTCCTCCACGGCTGCTGGCTTCACTGCTTTCCCGTGATGTCTCATCCCAGTCAAACTCAGAGCTACCTCTACCACCGCTCAATCGGAGGTCAGACGGTGTCAGGGTCCCCGTGCTGCTGGCTCCTCCTCGTTCCCGGGCACCTCCACTGGCCTCCATTTCCTTGGTCCTCATTGAGAGGTGTCTGGAGCAGTATCCTCGGCGCTGTGACTCTTTAGAACAGCCCTCCCTTGAGCACAGCCTCCTCCACTGTTTTCCATTAAACTTCTTGCGAATACCTGTTGGTGTGCATACTACATCTCCCTTCTTGTACTTTTGCTGGGCAGCTGTCAGTGGTGTGCGGGAACGTGAAGAAGAGGAGGAGGTTGAACCTGATCCAGAGCCCCCACCACCTCCTGCTCCTCCACCTGAAGAACCACCTCCTGAAGCCTTTTCTATTCTGGAGGAAGATGCAGTGGAGGAGGAGATGGGTGGAAGAGGTGGGAGCTGGGGTGTGGTAATTACAGTTGCTGCTGCTGGGTCGAGACCTAGCAGGACCGGTGAAGGAGGTGGGTGGGGATTCAAAGCCAAATGGGCGGAAGGGATCCCGATGCCCCGCACAACTGACATATGGGGACTGAGGTAGCTAGGTGGGGGCTTAGAGACAATGTGGCGGTGCTGTGGTACAGCTATGGGGTTGGCCCCTGGTATGATTGCCCCCATAGGGACCATGTTGAAGTGGGACACTTCCATGTCTTCTTCAGGCGTGAGTGGCATGTAAGGGTGGTGGTGGTGCTGTTGTTGTTGTTGCTGTTTTGCATTGTTCTCCCTTTCTCGTTCTCTCTCCCTCTCCTGTTTTCTCTGGAGCTCCCTCTCTCTCTCCACATCTTTGTCTACCTCCCACTCTCTCCCATGTGCTATCGTGAGAACTGAGGCTGGAGTTGCTGGAGAAGTGATTTTGTTGCCTGATGATGAAGATGATGGGACCATGCCTTGAAAGGGTATTCCTCTTCCTAAGACTGGCCCTACCCCAGGTGTTATTCCCTGGCTTAAGCGACACAGTTCTTGCTCAACATCCATCTCCTCTTTGTCCTCCTGCTCTCTTTCCTTGTCTCTGACCCCCTGCTGTCCTTCCCCTCCTGCTCCAGAGGGCAGGTCTAGGTCCCAAGGTGGCACCAAAAGCCGGAGGGTTTGTCTGGACACCCACACTGCCTGGGTAGCACCAGCTGACAATCTGACATCCTTGCCCTCTTGCAATGAGGGAGACCTTTCGTTGGCTAACTGGACACGATAGCGGTTGGCCACTGCAGGGTGTGTATCAACCTTGGTCACCACACCTTCTCTGTACCACTGCCACTGTCCTTCGCTCCCCTCTTCATTGCCAAAGGGAACACAGACACGGCTGCCAACTGGTATTGGGTGGACACCAGGCGGTGGGGCATCCAAGATAATGTCCACCACTCCTGGAGGACTGTCATGTCGGTAGGGATAACATGACAGTGATTTCTCCCCATTTAATTGTACCTCCAGACTTCCATACTCACCACTGACCTTACGTACTACTCCAGCCCGGAACATTAACTCCAAATCCCTCATTCGCTCTCTTTTTTCCCCTCCTTCCCCATCACTTCTCCTGAGCTGTCGAGCAAGGACTCGCTGATTCTTCAGCCCTTTGGCCAGTGCATCAGATAATGCATCTGAGAGACTAGGCGGTGCATGTACAGACATCTGTGTGGGTGTGCGCGCATCATCAACAACCTCCAGGTCTGCCGAGTGCTCGCTGGCAGTGTCTGTTGATGAACAGCGGGGCAAAGGTGTAGGTGAAACCCGCTCTTCATCTCTCTCTCTCATGCTTTCAGATTCTCCCAGCTGTACCCTATCCTCTTGTGGCAACAGGGTAGGAGGCCCAGAGGAACCATTCTCGAGGGCATCCTTGACACTAGTCCTGCTCTGAAAGTCTTCTATCAGGCTCCTGCTTTTACTATTTCGAACTAGTTGTGAAGAGCTGATGTCTGACCCGGGGCTGATGACAGTATGAGTACCAACACTCACAGGAAGAGAAGGGACTGTGATGGAGGCAGAGTTGCTATGGCTAACAGCAGTGGTAGATGAGCAATGTTCAGAAGTGTACTTCTTCTTGGGAACACGTGCTTTGAACGTGACTGTTTTGCGGCTGGAGGCAGGGTTAGGGCTGTTATTGGCGCTTGGTGTACTGCTGTTACTACCACTATTACTACCACCACTATCGCTGTGGCTGCCACCACTCATAGCTGACCTCTCTGATCTATCATCCGAGGATGTCACCAGTTTACCGGATTCCAACACAAGTGATACTATTGTCTCTGTCAGCCCTTGGCTCGCTCTGTGAATTCCTTCCCCCTCTGATGTGTCCCGCACTCTGACCGGATCTGCCTGGACTGCTTCAAAGTCCTCTGAATGTGAATTACTAGAAAAAGATGACGAGGGAGTCTGGCTGTGGTGGGATCTGCTTCTGTCCCTGTTGTCCTCCGAGTCTCTTTTTTCACCTCCTTCTGGGGCATCCCCAGCTCCTCGCCGCTTCCCCCCTTTAGCCCGGGTGGATGGTGGTGAGCGTCGGCTCGGCTTTTTTATAGGCTTCATCTTATCATCTGCCGTTGCTCTCTTTTTAACAAGACTTTTTTTTTTTTATTTATCCCAGAGGTTCTTGGTCTGCTTTGATTTATTCTTGTCCTCCTCTCTTCTCCTTATTTTCTTCCCCTGCCCGACCAGCTCTCTTTCATTCTATCTGGAGTTGGTTGCGTGAGTTTGTCACTTGCCCCTCAATTCCAGAGACCTAAGGAAAAACAAAAAATGAACAGGGGACATGACTTACTTGTGTGGTAAAAACAATCAGACCTGCACAGTTTGTGCACAAAACAAGGGTGCTGTGAAGTGGCACGGCGATTCAAACCCAAATATTAAAGAAAAGTGCTCTAGTGACACCAATGTAATGAAAAATAAAAGCACCACCTGATAACCACCACAAAACTACTGCAATAATCAATTAAACATGTATAAACAAAAATACAGTCCACGCTAGTGTAGTAATGACTCATTGACAAATTCGTTACACATTTATTCATCACAGGTTCTACTCACATTACACACGGCCTGAATCCGGAGCCGTTACATACAGAAAATAAACGCTGTAGTGTAAACACAATGTAGGCTTACAACAGAATGAACACAGTGAGGAGCACTTTGCAATTCGCCCAGGCAAGCCTCTGTGTGTGTGTGTGTGTGTGTGTGTGTGTGTGTGTGTGTGTGTGTGTGTGTGCATAAACACACACACATGCGCACACACACAGTCGTTTTTGGCTGGGACAGGCGAGGCGGGGGAATTCCTTGTTCACTCGCATACTGAAAACGCTCCCTTTTCTCTCTCTCTCTCTCTGTGGCGACCTTTATCTCTGTATTTCAAAGCACAGTCAATCCACCCCTACAAACTCCATTTCCTGTAGAAAACCATTACCTAACTTCCTGTTTCTTTATTCTTCCTTCTCTTGGCTGCCATTATGATTTCATTCTTATCCCCAGCTTTCTCCCACTCTTCATATCAATTTCTACCTTTATTCTCTCTTTTCTACTTAATTTTGTTCACTCATTTGATGTTCATTTTCTCCTCCAGCTGTTCTGAATAGATCTGAAATCAGCAGATTAGTTAATAACGAACCTGATATTTGACATATTTAAATCTCATCACATTCGAGCATTTTCTCCTTGGATACTTCGATAAAATAACTTGACTTGCTTTTAGCCATGCTTAAACCTCACCTAAATAAGAGTTTATTGTTGATTGCCAATACAGTGTTAAATCATGGCAAAATGTCTTAAACAGGTTCTACTAATAATCTCGTGAAATAAAATATCGTATGCTTATAAACTGTCCAACAGACAGACAGATCAGTTAAAACTGCTTTTAATATCTAAGACATTAGCAAACAAGTGTTAAAGGTTATTTTAGCATCTCCCCCTTTTCACTTAAACTCTGTTTAATTTGCCCAAATTATTGATAATATTGGTTAATAAAGTTTAAAAAGAAGATGGTGGATTGTAGAGATTTTGTGTATCATGCGCTAATTTTGTGGAATAGTTTACTAGCCAGCATTCTGTGGATATTTTAAGGCCTGACTTAAAATCATCCAATATTTATTTACAACTCCAATTCCAATGAAGTTGGGGCATTGTGTGAAATGTAAATAAAAAACACAATATAATGATTTGCAAATCCTCTTCAACCTATATTCAATTGAATGCACCACAAAGACAAGATATTTAATGTTGAAACTGATAAACGTTTTTGTTTTTGTGCAAATATCTGCTCATTTTGAAATGGATGCCTGCAACGCATTTCAAAAAAGCTGGGACAGGGGCAACAAAAGACTGGGAAAGTTGATGAATGCTCAAAAAAACACCTGTTTGGAACATTCCACAGTGAACAGGTTAATTGGAAACATGTGAGTGTCATGACTGGGTATAAAAGGAGCATCCCCAAAAGGCTCAACCGTTCACAAGCAAAGATGGGGCAAGGATCACCACTTTGTGAACAACTGCCTGAAAAAATAGTCCAACAGTTTAAGAACAATGTTTCTCAACATTCAATTGCAAGGAATTTAGGGATTCCATCATCTACAGTCTAAAATATAACCAGAAGATTCAGAGAATCTGGAGAACTTTCTACACGTAAGCGACAAGGCCGGAAACCAACACTGAATGCCCATGACCTTTGACCCCTCAGGAGGCACTGCTTTAAAAACCAACATCATTGTGTAAAAGAGCTTACCGCATGGGCTCAGGAACACTTCAGAAAACCATTGTCAGTTAACACAGTTCATCGCTACATCTACAAGTACAAGTTAAAACTCTACCATGCAAAGCAAAAGCCATACATCAACAACATCCAGAAACGCCACCGCCTTCTCTGGGCCCAAGCTCATTTGAAATGGACAGACGCAAAATGGAAAAGTGTGCTGTGGTCTGATGAGTCCACATTTCAAATTGTTTTTGTAAATCATGGACGTTGTGTCCTCTGGACAAAACAGGAAAAAGACCATCCAGACTGTTACCAGCACAAAGTTCAAAAGCCAGCATCTGTGATGGTATGGGGGTGTGTTAGTGCCCATGGCATGGGCAACTTACACATCTGTGATAGCACCATCAATGATGAAAGGTACATCCAGGTTTTGGAGCAACACATGCTGCCATCCAAGCGACGTCTTTTTCAGGGACGTCCCTGTTTATTTCAGCAAGACAATGCCAAGCCACATTCTGCACGTGTTACAACAGCGTGGCTTCGTAGTAAAAGAGTGTGGGTACTAGACTGGCCTGCCTGCAGTCCAGACCTGTCGCCCATTGAAAGAAAATGTGTAGCGCATGTGTAGCGCATTATGAAGCGCAAAATACAACAACAGAGACCCCGGACTGTTGAACAACTGAAGTCGTACATCAAGCAAGAATAGACAGAATTCCCCCTACTTCAACAATTAAGTCCTCAGTTCCCAAATGCTTATTGAGTGTTGTTAGTAAGAAAGGTGATGTAACATAGTGGTAAACATACCACTGTCCCAGCTTTTTTGAAACGTGTTGCAGGCATTCATCCATTTTCTTCTGCTTCATCCGGAGTCAGGTCGCGGGGGCAGCAGCTCAAGCAAAGTTGCCCAGACCTCCCGATCCACACACACCTCCCCCAGCTCCTCCGGGGGAACCCCAAGGCGTAGTCCCTCCAGCATGTCCTGGGTCTTCCCCCGGGCCTCCTCCCGATGGGACGTGCCCGGAACACCTCTCCAGCGAGGCGTCCAGGGGGCATCCGGAAAAGATGCCCGAGCCACCTCAACTGACTCCTTTCGACATGGAGGAGCAGCGGCTCAACTCCGAGCTCCTCCCGAGTGACCGAGCTCCTCACCCTATCTCTAAGGGAGCGCCCAGCCACCCTGCGAAGGAAACTCATCTTGGCTGCTTGTACTCGCGATCTCGTTCTTTCGGTCATGAGCCAAATCTCATGACCATAGGTGAGGATCGGAACGTAGATCGATCGGTAAATCGAGAGCTTTGCCCCCCTACTCAGCTCTCTCTTCACCACGACAGGTCTGATACAGCGACCGCATCACTGCAGATGCTGCACCGATCCGTTTATCGATCTCATGCTCCATCCATCCCTCACTCGTGAACAAGACCCCGAGATATTTAGACTCCTCCACTTGAGACAAGGACACTCCACAGACCTGAAGAGGGCAAAGCACCTTTTTCCGGCCGAGAACCATGGCCTCGGATTTGGAGGTGTTGATTTTTATCCCGGACGCCTCACACTCGGCTGCAAACCGCCCCAGTGCACGCTGAAGGTCATGATTTGACGAAGCCAACAGAACCACATTGTCCGCAAACAGCAGAGACGAGATTCTGTGGTTCCCAAACCAGACCCCCTTTACATCCTGGCTGCACCTAGAAATTCTGTCCATAAAAATAATGAACAGAACTGGTGACAAAGGGCAGCCCTGGTGGAGGCCAACGTGTACTGGAAACAGGTTTGACTTACTACCGGCAATGCAAACCAAGCTCCTGCAGTCGTACAGGGACCAGATAGCCCTTAGCAAAGGACCCCGCATCCATTTCAAAATGAGCAAATATTTGCACAAAAACAATAAAGTTTATCAGTTTGAACATTAAATATCTTTTCTTTGTGGTGTATTCAACTGAATATAGCTTGAAGAGGATTTGCAAATCATTGTATTCTGTTTTTATTTACATTTTTCACAACATCCCAACTTCATTGGAATTGGGGTTGTATTTCACCTCACTAGCAGGTTTTGCACTTGGTAATTATTTATTATTATTTAATTTTTTAAACTGCTCTACAGGAAGGAGTTGTTTAAAGCGTCTTTTAAACCAGATTAAAACCATTTTTGAATGCATAAATTCATTACACTGGTTTTAAATTGGTTCCATTTGAGATAAGCTCGTTTTAAATGCCATTCTATAAACCAGTGTGGGCCCCATCCCCATGCTGGACCGTAAAGTTTTGGGTCAGGTGGGCTGTGAGCGGTCATGAAAAATGAATTAAAACATCTGATTTTCAGTTTTAAAAAAGTTTAAATTACCCACAAATATTTATTATTGTGTTTAAAATCAGAAGTGATAAATTAAGGCATGGCACTTAAAGATAATGTATCTGTTCTTCATGTGGTGATTAAATGCTTGGGTTTGGCCACAGTTTTCTTGATTTTAAAGTGGGCACACTGGGCCACAGCATTCAAATTTGGGAGTGGCTGTGATCAACTAAACAATCAATTGTTAACTAGAAGCACTCGGAGAGTGCAAACCTACGCCAAGGCCATGGGGTCACTGACACCATAACATCTACACGCCGTGGAATCACTGAACCTAAAAAAGTCTAACAATGATTGCTAGTAAAAAAAAAAGGTTCATCTGCTGTGACTGGATAGCATGTATCCTTAGCGCTTGGCATCACAGTTTATTGCAACTTGCACCTTTCCCAGAAGCTACTGTCATCTGAGCACTGATATTGATATTGCATGTGCTTATAGACAAAAACAGTTAAGAGACAAAATTCAATTTATTAATCAACTAAACTGCAAATATATGAATTTTTTAACATTTATGAAACACTTCTCTAAATAAATAACAGTAAATTCTGAAATAGAACTATTTTTTAAGTGTTGCATGTGCTACACAAGGCCATAGGGTCACTGACCCTAAAGAGATTCCCTCCTTGGCACAGTGATCTATTCAACAATTCAGTGTTACAATCAAACCTATGATACATACACTTTTCTTTCCTTTATATTTGACATCCTTGACCATGAAAACATAGCACTAGAACTCGGAATCACTTTTATGTCTTTATTAGTTCAAAAGTTATTGTATAAAAACGATTTTTCGGTAATGGCGGTTTTCTTCTGGATCTAGCTCCATAACATTTGAAGCTACATCAAATCTGATGACACCTTACTGAATCAGTACAGATTCAGCTAAAATTTGGTGTTAGTTGTGCATCTCTAGCTTCATTTGTCACCTCACACTGACACATTTTCTATTTTCCCTATATATTTGCATATTCTGGATCACCAGATCCGGAATCAGGATCCGATCATCACCAAACTTTGTTGTTTGATAGAACATTTGACTATGTTACATCCTAATTTTTTTCAAGCCTTTCTGCCTTGTTTTTGTGGAGTTAGAAACTAGAATGTCAAATTTCTCCCTATCCCGCAATGGTGAAGAATCATTTAAAAAATTCTTGGATCCGGATCATGATCCGGATCACCACTAAAATTTAATCACTTGTTCCTCTTGTCATTTCCAACCACTCCACAAAATTTCATCAGAATCCGTTCAAAACGTTTTGAGTTATCCTGCTGACAAACAGACAGACAGACAAGCAAACAAACAAACTCGACCGAAAACATAACCTCCTTGGAGGAGGTAAAAATCTAAATAAAAAAACAATTTTAAAGTTCATCAATAATGAAAACAATTGTATTTATTTTACAGCAGTCATTTGGTATGACCATTAAACTGTTGCGTACCCGCTGAAGGTCTGTCTCCATTCAGAGAGTAAACTGATTGTGCTGACTTGTTGAACAAAGGACTGCTGTCATTTAAGCGGTTTGTTTGTTGTGTGGCAACACGCTCGGGACTTGCCGCAGGTTCCAGCTGCTCACAGCTCTACCTCATTTCTTCCGATACAAGTGTCTTCCACACTGTTATGAGAGTCCGAACCGTCTCCACAACAAGCGAGGAAGTGGGAGAATCGGAACACGCCGCGCAGCTCTGAGAGTACTGGACTGACATCTGTCAGTCAGCATGATGCATGTCAGTGACTGTCTGCTCGTCTGTCCCTCTTTCTGCATCCGTCCTCCCACCCGTCTCTCTTTCTGCATGTCTCCCTTTAGCTGCCTTCCTGTTTGTGTGTCTGAAGTCTCAGACATTCAGGTCCTTTTAGTATCTGCCACATCACAACAGCCACAAAGAAATCCATTTTGTGTCTCAAGGCCACGCAGCAAACGCGCGCCGAAACCATTAAGACGATTAGAACTCACGAGTCGGGCAACACAAACACAGTCATAACAATGTTTAGATAATCATTTAAAAACGACGCTAAATTTGGATATATCCCAAAATGTCAAATGTTAGGATTTGCTCATTGTTTTATTTTTGATAAAACTGTGTTGACCTATGTTGTTGTTATACTAAGAGGCACAGAATGACAAATTGCATCAGCATCATTTTTACCTGTTTTAATGAGATATTAGTTGCTTTTAGATAAAATAGCTCTAAACCAATGAGATATTAGTTGCTTTTAGATAAAATAGCTCTAAACCAAAGGTATGCTGTTTTATCCAGATTTTAAATAGGTTAATAAGAAATTATTTGTTTGAATTGGCTTTAAACTGTTCTCTACAAATGATAGACTGGTGTAAAATACAGTTAAACTACTTTAAAAATATACAAATTACTACTCAACAGCTCTAAACCAAAGGTATGCTGTTTTATCCAGATTTTAAATAGTTTAATAAGAAATTATTTCTTTGAATTGGCTTTAAACTGTTCTCTACAAAGGATAGACTGGTGTAAAATACAGTTAAACTACTTTAAAAATATACAAATTATTACTCAACAGCGCTAAACCAAAGGAAATCCAAGCATTATAATGTAGGTTTATTTTTGTAACATGTTGCAAAATTACAGCTCATTTTAACAAAGAGGACATATTTATCTGAGGGTAAATTCCATAGTGAATATTGCCCTTTCCTTCATCGCCTTCATGCAGACTAACTACAGGAGGAAACGCGTGTACACATGCGTGAGGTTTTGAGATCACCTGTGACCCATCTTGCGTTATGTTAACATCCATAAGATTTCATGTAGATCACTTCCAAATCTACCAAATGTTGGTCATAGCATCTTATCCCTTGAATTTTTCCCCCTAGTCTGAATTGTCTCCAGACTAGAGGATGACATTTTTCGGGAATTCCCGTGGGTCATATGATTCCTGCGGGATTCCCGCAGGATGGGAGTCAAAATTTTATCAATCCCGTGATTGGGATGGGACAGGAATAAAAATGAACGGGAGCGGGCAGGAGCGGGAATGCCAAAAATAGATGATGATTTTCATCTATTTAAAACAACCAAAATTACACCCATCCATTGTTATGCCGCGTTCACACCGGGTGCGATCAGATGCTACAAATTTGCGGGGGTCGCGTGGCGACGGATGCGCCTCCTTCGCCCGGTGTGTCGTTCTGTTTTTGCTGCGAAAATTCGCCCCGGTGCGCCGTCATTAAATTGGAGAAGGATGTTGTTGAATCTCAGTGCTGCGTTTGACACAGTTGATCATCATATTCTACTTGATAGGCTAGAAAACTGTTTCGGGATTACTGGAACTGCTCTTGTGTGGCTGACGTCTTATCTGTCTGGTTGTTCCCATTGTGTTTTGTGCAATGACACTACCTCTGACTTTAAGGGCATGAAGTTTGGGGTTCCGCAGGGATCCGTTCTGGGTCCCTTGCTTTTTTCCCTGTATATGGCACCCCTTGGGAACATTTTGCGGCGTTTCGGGGTTGCTTTTCATTGTTATGCTGATGATACTCAGCTGTATATGCAGCAGTGAGAAGTTGGATGTCTAGCAACTTTCTACTTTTGAAATCTGATAAGACTGAAATGATGGTTCTTGGCCCAGCAAGACATCGGCACCAATTTGATCAGCTGACGCTTAGCCTAGGTTCATGTGTTATACATCATACTGACAAAGTGAGGAACCTTGGGGTAATCTTTGATCCTACGTTGTCCTTTGACCTCCACATTAGGGACATTACGAGGACTGCTTTTTTTCATCTGAGAAATATAGCAAAGATTCGCCCCATCCTGTCTATGGCTGATGCTGAGACTCTGATTCACGCATTTGTCTCTTCTAGATTGGATTATTGTAATGCTTTATTCTCTGGCCTGCCGCAGTCTAGCATTCGAGGACTTCAGTTGGTGCAGAATGCTGCTGCCAGAATTTTGACACAATGTAGAAGGTTTGACCACATTACTCCCATTCTGGCATCCCTTCATTGGCTACCGGTTTCTGCCAGATTGGATTTTAAAGTTTTATTGTTGGTTTATAAAATTGATCATGGACTGGCGCCTTCCTACTTGGCAGACTTTGTTAAGCCCTACGTACCTGCGAGGCCTTTGCGTTCGCAGGGCGCAGGGCTTCTGCGTGTTCCGAGGATGAACAAAAAGTCTGTGGGGTATAGAGCCTTCTCCTACCGTGGTCTGGCTCTTTGGAATGATCTACCTGCTGTTATTCGGCAGTCTGACACGGTGGAGATTTTTAAATCAAGACTGAAGACCCACTTTTTTAGACTGTCTTATCATTAATTTTTTAATCTGTTTGTGTTTGATTTGTAATTTCTTTTTATTCTACTGTGTTTTATCTTTTAACTGTGCTTTTCTTGCTTTTAATTTTGAATTTAGATTAATTTGTGTTGTTGTGAATTATGTGAAGCGCCTTGGGGCGACTTTGTCGTGATTTGGCGCTATATAAATTAATAAATTGAATAAACTGAAATTGAGGAGCTTCCATTCTGCTTGCTGGCTCCGGTTGTCAGTCAAGTTAACATGACGGATCTTGATCACACAGAGCGAGTTGTTGTGGAAAGCTCCCAATACAAGGAGTATCATTATTTGCTGCAGGAGCTGTGTCTGGATGACAGCCGCTTTCAGCGGTCCTTCCACCTCTGCAGGACCCAGTTTGAGGACCTCCTGTCCCGTTCACGTGTGCACATGTAAACAATTCTTCTTCTTTGTCTTTCAGCTGTTCCCGTTAGGGGCTGCCACAGCAGATCAATCGTTTCCATCTCGCCCTGTCCTTTGTATCTTCCTCTATCACACCAACCACCTGCATGTCCTCCCTCAGCACATCCATGAACCTGCTCTTTGGTCTCCCTCTTCTCCTCCTGCCTGGTGGCTCCATCCTCAGCATCCTTCTCCCTATATACCCTGGGTCCCTCCTCTGCACATGTCCAAACCATCTCAATCTCGCCTCTCTGACTTTGTCTCAAAACCGTCCCACCTGAGCTGTCCCTCTGATATGTTAATTCCTAATCTTGTCCATTCTTGTCACTCCCAAAGAGAATCTCAACATCTTCAGCTCTGCCACCTCCAGCTCTGCCTCCTGTCTTTTTGTTAGTGCCACCGTCTCTAAACCATACAACATAGCTGGTCTCACTACTGTCTTGTAGACTTTCCCCTTCACTCTTGCTGATATTCTTCGGTCACAAATCACTCCTGCCACCTTTCTCCACCCACTCCACCCTGCCTGCACTCTCTTCTTCACCTCTCTACCACACTCTCCATTACTTTGAACAGTTGACCCCAAATATTTAAACTCATCTACTTTCACCACTTCTACTCCTTGTAACTGCACTATTCCACTGGGCTCCCTCCCATTCACACACATGTACACAGTCTTGCTTCTACTGACTTTCATTCCCCTTCTCTCCAAAGCATATCTCCACCTCTCCAGGCTAGACTCAACTTGCTCTCTACTCTCACTACAGATCACAATGTCATCTGCAAACATCATAGTCCATGGGGACTCTTGTCTGATCTCATCCGTCAACCTGTCCATCATCACTGCAAACAAGAAAGGACTCACAGCTGATCCTTGGTGTAATCCCACCTCCACCTTGAATGAGTCTGTCATTCTGACTGCACATCTCACCGCTGTCACATTATTCTTGTACATGTCCTGCACTACCCTAACATACTTCTCTGCCACTCCAGACTTCCTCATACAATACCACAGCTCTTCTCTTGGCACCCTATCATAAGCTTTTTCTAAGTCCACAAACACACAATGTAACTCTTTCTGGCCTTCTCTGTACTTCTCCAACAGTATTCTCAGAGCAAACATTGCATCTGTAGTGCTCTTTCTTGGCATGAAACCATATTGCTGCTCACAGATCTTCACCTGTTTTCTAAGCCTAGCTTCTACTACTCTTTCCCATATCTTCATGCTGTGACTGATCAGCTTTATGCCTCTGTAGTTACTGCAGCTCTGCACATCACCCTTGTTCTTGAAAATAGGAACCAGCACACTTCGTCTCCACTCCTCAGGCATCCTCTCACTTTCCAAGATTTTATTAAACAATCTGGTTAGAAACTCTACTACCATCTCTCCTAGACATTTCCATGCCTCCACTGGAATGTCATCTGGATCAACTACCTTTCCACTCTTCATCCTCTTCATAGCAGCCCTCACTTCTTCCTTACTAATCTCTTGTACTTCCTGATTTACTCTCACCACATCATCCAGCCTTTTCTCTCGCTCATTTTCTTTATTCATCAGCTCTTCAAAATATTCCCTCCACCTTCTCAGCACACACTCCTCACTTGTCAGCACATTACCATGTGCATCTTTTACCACCCTAACCTGCTGCACATCCTTTCCAGCTCTGTCCCTTTGTCTGGCCAATCGGTACAAGTCCTTTTCTCCTTCCTTCCTATTCAACTTCTTGTACAGCTCGCAATATGCCTTTTCCTTCACTTTTGCCACTTCTCTTTTCGCCCTACGCCGCATCTCCTTATACTCCTTTCTACTTTCTTCATCTCTCCGACTATCCCAAAACTTTTTCGCCAACCTCTTTCTCCTTATGCTTTCCTGGACCTCTTCATTCCACCACCAAGTCTCCTTGTCTTCCTTCCACTGTCCAGATGTCATACCCAGTACTGTCCTAGCTGTCTCCCTCACCACATCTGCAGTACTTTTCCAGTTGTCCAAAATTGCTTCCCCTCCAACCAGTGCTTCTCTCACCTGCTCACTAAATTTTACACAACAGTCTTCCTCCTTCAGCTTCCACTATCTGATCCTTTGTTGAGCTCTCACTCTCTTCTTCTTCTTTACCTCTAAAGTCATCCTACAAACAACCATCCTATGCTGTCTAACGAGACTCTCTCCTGCCACCACCTTACAGTCTCTGATTTCTTTTAGCTTTCATCTCCTATAAAGAATGTAGTCCACCTGTGTGCACCTTCCTCCACTCTTACAACCCCTGGCAATAATTATGGAATCACCGGCCTCGGAGGATGTTCATTCAGTTGTTTAATTTTGTAGAAAAAAGCAGATCACAGACATGACACAAAACTAAAGTCATTTCAAATGGCAACTTTCTGGCTTTAAGAAACACTATAAGAAATCAGGAAAAATAATTGTGGCAGTCAGTAACGGTTACATTTTTAGACCAAGCAGAGGGAAAAAAATATGGACTAACTCAATTCTGAGGAATAAATTATGGAATCACCCTGTAAATTTTCATCCCCAAAACTAACACCTGCAGGGTCAAATCAGATCTGCTCGTTAGTCTGCATCTAAAAAGGAGTGATCACACCTTGGAGAGCTGTTGCACCAAGTGGACTGACATGAATCATGGCTCCAATACAAGAGATGTCAATTGAAACAAAGGAGAGGATTATCAAACTCTTAAAAGAGGGTAAATCATCACGCAATGTTGCAAAAGATGTTGGTTGTTCCCAGTCAGCTGTGTCTAAACTCTGGACCAAATACAAACAACATGGGAAGGTTGTTAAAGGCAAACATACTGGTAGACCAAGGAAGACATCAAAGCGTCAAGACAGAAAACTTAAAGCAATATGTCTCAAAAATATGTCTCGAAAATGCACAACAAAACAAATGAGGAACGAATGGGAGGAAACTGGAGTCAATGTCTGTGACTGAACTGTAAGAAACTGCCTAAAGGAAATGGGATTTACATACAGAAAAGTTAAACGAAAGCCATCATTAACACCTAAACAGAAAAAAACAAGGTTATAATGGGCTAAGGAAAAGCAATTGTGGACTGTGGATGACTGGATGAAAGTCATATTCAGTGATGAATCTCGAATCTGAATTGGGCAAGGTGATGATGCTGGAACTTTTGTTTGGTGCCGTTCCAATGAGATTTATAAAGATGACTGCCTGAACAGAACATGTAAATTTCCTCAGTCATTGATGATATGGGGATGCATGTCAGGTAAAGGCACTGGGGAGATGGCTGTCATTACATCATCAATAAATGCACAAGTTTACATTGATATTTTGGACACTTTTCTTATCCCATCAATTGAAAGGATGTTTGGGGATGATGAAATCATTTTTCAAGATGATAATGCATCTTGCCATAGAGCAAAAACTGTGAAAACATTCCTTGCAAAAAGACACATAGGGTCAATGTCATGGCCTGCAAATAGTCCAGATCTTAATCCAATTGAAAATCTTTGGTGGAAGTTGAAGAAAATGGTCCATGACAAGGCTCCAACCTGCAAAGCTGATCTGGCAACAGCAATCAGAGAAAGTTGGAGCCGGATTGATGAAGAGTACTGTTTGTCACTCATTAAGTCCATGCCTCAGAGACTGCAAGCTGTTATAAAAGCCAGAGGTGGTGCAACAAAATACTAGTGATGTGTTGGAGTGTTCTTTTGTTTTTCATGATTCCATAATTTTTTTTTTCCCTCTGCTTGGTCTAAAAAAGTAACCGTTACTGACTGCCACAATTTTTTTTTCCTGATTTCTTATAGTGTTTCTTAAAGCCAGAAAGTTGCCATTTGAAATGACTTTAGTTTTGTGTCATGTCTGGGATTGGGAGTCATCTTTACAGGATTGGGACGGGATGGGATTTATTTTTTTACTCCAGTCCAGGATTGGGACAGGATGGGATTTTTTTTCAGGGAGCGGGATGGGACGGGAGTGAAAACCCACTCCCGTGTCATGTTCTACTCCAGACAGCATGAATTTTAATCATACTGACAAAATCACATTATGAATCCCTTATCTAAATGCTAAGAAATACAATTAGAGTGGTGTCTTTTTCTAACTTAATTCTTAAAAACACAGTGGCAATATACCTATCAGTAAGCAATTAATTTCAAAAACACATGCATTGCCTGTGGAAAAACCACATAATCTGGAGGTGGACAGAGCATGTTACTCAATTATTAATATGTAAATAAGTGATAATGAATGTATTGGCCGTCAACTCTGACAGCTGACCAAAAAAAAAAAAAACCCAAACCCACCCTCACTCTGTACAGTCAGCTGTACAGCAACCACCACAAAATAATTTGGCAGCAGGAGTGTCTTGGTCATGATGGTGGTATGCGTCTTGTGTTGACTCTGACGCAACCCACACTCGCCTCTGTGAAACATGGAGTCATGACTGCCACTGAACAGGATCATCCCTGTTCAAGCATGCTTGTTTGCAGAGCAGTTTACACTCCATAATAGGTTAGCGCCATCACCTTATAGGCAGGAGGTCATGGGTTTGAAGATAAAGATAAAGCTTCCTCTCACAGCTGACAGACATGTGAGCGTGTTTATCTATATGAAATAGCCCTGTGCTGGACTGGCGGTATGTACACAGGGATGAGCTCAACCTCTTCACGGTACCACAAACAGACCCTGGTGAATAAACCAGGTGTGCAGACAGGACTCTTAGCTACCTGAGAAATGATGATTTAATTGCTACAGCTGCTGTTGACTTTGTAATTGTTATCTATATTATAATAGCCAAGTGGCCTCTGTGTGCATGTGTATGGCTTAGATCACAGAGAAACTTGGGAGAGCTGACATTTGCAGTTTGGTGTGCTTATGTGTTTTATGTCAAGAATGAATGATGCAAAAATGGAAAGTTGATGGGACTAAAGTTTTCTGAGAAATTTGCGATATTAGCTAATAACAATGAACAATGGCGTTGCTGTGCAATGCACCATGGGTGTTCGCGGTTTTGGGGTTTTAAATGTTATTTTGGTTCATCTTAGTTTAACAGTGTTGTTAGTGTTATATATTTATTGTGTTTTTTGTAGTTTAGTCAGTTTAGTTCAATGGCATGTTGCCATTACCATGAGTCAATCAATCAATCAATCAATTTTTTTTTTATATAGCGCCAAATCACAACAAACAGTTGCCCCAAGGCGCTTTATATTGTAAGGCAAGGCCATACAATAATGATGTAAAACCCCAACGGTCAAAACGACCCCCTGTGAGCAAGCACTTGGCTACAGTGGGAAGGAAAAACTCCCTTTTAACAGGAAGAAACCTCCAGCAGAACCAGGCTCAGGGAGGGGCAGTCTTCTGCTGGGACTGGTTGGGGCTGAGGGAGAGAACCAGGAAAAAGACATGCTGTGGAGGGGAGCAGAGATCGATCACTAATGATTAAATGCAGAGTGGTGCATACAGAGCAAAAAGAGAAAGAAACAGTGCATCATGGGAACCCCCCAGCAGTCTACGTCTATAGCAGCATAACTAAGGGATGGTTCAGGGTCACCTGATCCAGCCCTAACTATAAGCTTTAGCAAAAAGGAAAGTTTTAAGCCTAATCTTAAAAGTAGAGAGGGTGTCTGTCTCCCTGATCTGAATTGGGAGCAGGTTCCACAGGAGAGGAGCCTGAAAGCTGAAGGCTCTGCCTCCCATTCTACTCTTACAAACCCTAGGAACTACAAGTAAGCCTGCAGTCTGAGAGCGAAGCGCTCTATTGGGGTGATATGGTACTACGAGGTCCCTAAGATAAGATGGGACCTGATTATTCAAAACCTTATAAGTAAGAAGAAGAATTTTAAATTCTATTCTAGAATTAACAGGAAGCCAATGAAGAGAGGCCAATATGGGTGAGATATGCTCTCTCCTTCTAGTCCCCGTCAGCACTCTAGCTGCAGCATTTTGAATTAACTGAAGGCTTTTTAGGGAACTTTTAGGACAACCTGATATTAATGAATTACAATAGTCCAGCCTAGAGGAAATAAATGCATGAATTAGTTTTTCAGCATCACTCTGAGACAAGACCTTTCTGATTTTAGAGATATTGCGTAAATGCAAAAAAGCAGTCCTACATATTTGTTTAATATGCGCTTTGAATGACATATCCTGATCAAAAATGACTCCAAGATTTCTCACAGTATTACTAGAGGTCAGGGTAATGCCATCCAGAGTAAGGATCTGGTTAGACACCATGTTTCTAAGATTTGTGGGGCCAAGTACAATAACTTCAGTTTTATCTGAGTTTAAAAGCAGGAAATTAGAGGTCATCCATGTCTTTATGTCTGTAAGACAATCCTGCAGTTTAGCTAATTGGTGTGTGTCGTCTGGCTTCATGGATAGATAAAGCTGGGTATCATCTGCGTAACAATGAAAATTTAAGCAATACCGTCTAATAATACTGCCTAAGGGAAGCATATATAAAGTGAATAAAATTGGTCCTAGCACAGAACCTTGTGGAACTCCATAATTAACTTTAGTCTGTGAAGAAGATTCCCCATTTACATGAACAAATTGTAATCTATTAGACAAATATGATTCAAACCACCGCAGTGCAGTGCCTTTAATACCTATGGCATGCTCTAATCTCTGTAATAAAATTTTATGGTCAACAGTATCAAAAGCAGCACTGAGGTCTAACAGAACAAGCACAGAGATGAGTCCACTGTCCGAGGCCATAAGAAGATCATTTGTAACCTTCACTAATGCTGTTTCTGTACTATGATGAATTCTAAAACCTGACTGAAACTCTTCAAATAGACCATTCCTCTGCAGATGATCAGTTAGCTGTTTTACAACTACCCTTTCAAGAATTTTTGAGAGAAAAGGAAGGTTGGAGATTGGCCTATAATTAGCTAAGATAGCTGGGTCAAGTGATGGCTTTTTAAGTAATGGTTTAATTACTGCCACCTTAAAAGCCTGTGGTACATAGCCAACTAACAAAGATAGATTGATCATATTTAAGATCGAAGCATTAAATAATGGTAGGGCTTCCTTGAGCAGCCTGGTAGGAATGGGGTCTAATAAACATGTTGATGGTTTGGATAAAGTAACTAATGAAAATAACTCAGACAGAACAATCGGAGAGAAAGAGTCTAACCAAATACCGGCATCACTGAAAGCAGCCAAAGATAACGATATGTCTTTGGGATGGTTATGAGTAATTTTTTCTCTAATAGTTAAAATTTTGTTAGCAAAGAAAGTCATGAACTCATTACTAGTTAAAGTTAATGGAATACTCAGCTCAATAGAGCTCTGACTCTTTGTCAGCCTGGCTACAGTGCTGAAAAGAAACCTGGGGTTGTTCTTATTTTCTTCAATTAGTGATGAGTAGAAAGATGTCCTAGCTTTACGGAGGGCTTTTTTATAGAGCAACAGACTCTTTTTCCAGGCTAAGTGAAGATCTTCTAAATTAGTGAGACGCCATTTCCTCTCCAACTTACGGGTTATCTGCTTTAAGCTACGAGTTTGAGAGTTATACCATGGAGTCAGACACTTCTGATTTAAAGCTCTCTTTTTCAGAGGAGCTACAGCATCCAAAGCTGTCTTCAATGAGGATGTAAAACTATTGACGAGATACTCTATCTCCCTTACAGAGTTTAGGTAGCTATTCTGCACTGTGTTGTTATATGGCATTAGAGAACATAAAGAAGGAATCATATCCTTAAACCTAGTTACAGCGCTTTCTGAAAGACTTCTAGTGTAATGAAACTTATTCCCTACTGCTGGGTAGTCCATCAGAGTAAATGTAAATGTTATTAAAAAATGATCAGACAGAAGGGAGTTTTCAGGGAATACTGTTAAGTCTTCTATTTCCATACCATAAGTCAGAACAAGATCTAAGATATGATTAAAGTGGTGGGTGGACTCATTTACTTTTTGAGCAAAGCCAATAGAGTCTAATAATAGATTAAATGCAGTGTTGAGGCTGTCATTCTCAGCATCTGTGTGGATGTTAAAATCGCCCACTATAATTATCTTATCTGAGCTAAGCACTAAGTCAGACAAAAGGTCTGAAAATTCACAGAGAAACTCACAGTAACGACCAGGTGGACGATAGATAATAACAAATAAAACTGGTTTTTGGGACTTCCAATTTGGATGGACAAGACTAAGAGACAAGCTTTCAAATGAATTAAAGCTCTGTCTGGGTTTTTGATTAATTAATAAGCTGGAATGGAAGATTGCTGCTAATCCACCGCCCCGGCCCGTGCTACGAGCATTCTGACAGTTAGTGTGACTCGGGGGTGTTGACTCATTTAAACTAACATATTCATCCTGCTGTAACCAGGTTTCTGTAAGGCAGAATAAATCAATATGTTGATCAATTATTATATCATTTACCAACAGGGACTTAGAAGAGAGAGACCTAATGTTTAATAGACCACATTTAACTGTTTTAGTCTGTGGTGCAGTTGAAGGTGCTATATTATTTTTTCTTTTTGAATTTTTATGCTTAAATAGATTTTTGCTGGTTATTGGTAGTCTGGGAGCAGGCACTGTCTCTACGGGGATGGGGTAATGAGGGGATGGCAGGGGGAGTGAAGCTGCAGAGAGGTGTGTAAGACTACAACTCTGCTTCCTGGTCCCAACCCTGGATAGTCACGGTTTGGAGGATTTAAGAAAATTAGCCAGATTTCTAGAAATGAGAGCTGCTCCATCCAAAGTGGGATGGATGCCGTCTCTCCTAACAAGACCAGGTTTTCCCCAGAAGCTTTGCCAATTATCTATTTGTTCATAATATATTTGTAAACATGTTAAAATACATAGATGACACAAGAAAGTGAAAACTTATTTCCATTGTGGTCCATTTAAAAATCAAATGACAAAATAGAAGTTATAATAAAATAAGACAATAATGACGACAATAATAATAGTGTGTATATAACTGGAACCGAAACAATTTATAAATACATTAAGACAGTAAATTACATTAAAAATTACATAATTAACAGGAAATAAAAGGGCTGCGTTGTTGAGGTCTAAGGTTCTAAAAACATTCTGGACTCACACGCCATTCCAAATCATTATAGAAACTTTGCATAATTTATTACCACCCTTGAAAAATGTCAGCTCCTTTTTTTATAAACACTACGCAATCTAGAGCCTGTGGATCCCTACAGCAACGTACTAGTATAACATATTTATGCAAAATATTTTATTAGCATTTGCTGGATTTAAATGCAGTGATGTATTTCGGGTCCTGTTGCTTCCTGCCTGACTATACAGCTGTGAGACTTGGATGCTAACCAGTAATCTATGACAACTACTGGATGTCTTTGATACTCTGCACCTCTGAGGTCCCTTGAGCAGCAAAGTAATGACTTTGTATCAAATGAACAGTTACGCTGGGAGAGTCTGATGAGGGCTTTTCTTTGCATTTTGCAGGAACCTCGGCTACAACATTTTGGCCATGTGACGTGTTGTTCTGTGCATGAGCCAGCATGCTGTGTTGATGAATGAAGCAACTGGAGAATACTAAAAGGATGACCACCTGACTGCGGTAGACAGATGCTTGCTTGTGGGAGGTTATCTATGTGGGTGGTTGCCATCCAGAATCCAAAGGAGTTCCACAGTGTGGTGGAAGAGGTAACATGCAGCAGTAGCATCTGCCCTAAACCTGACATCTACGTGTCATTTGTTTTTGTTTTTTTTAGGTGGATTTGAGGAGTCGTATATGTGGATGTATTTTCTAATGTCCAGAACACGAACCTTTGATTTGAATCATGTGTCATTTATAATCTGCTGGTGTTACTGTCTTGAATCAGCTAAAGAAGCTGCTGGAAAAACATGACTGATGTCTGTGGAAAAGCGAGTGCTCAAACACACGTTAGCATATCGTACTACTTTTTCCCTGGGATTAGCCCCCAGGCAGGCATCAACATAATGGAGCCAGTCAGTGAATCCACAGAATTTCCATAAGTCACCGTATAAAAACGACTGCATGTGCAGGTCTGAACTGTTAGTTCTCTGACCAGTGAACCCCTGATTGGGCCATACTGCCACCTTTTAACATAATTATTCTTTTAGACTGAATGGTGTTGCTGGCAGATATCTGGGGTTGTTCATGCATACAGAGATAAAGGAGGCCTGTAGTTTGCATCTTATTTATGGAGCTTTGTTGTAAACTGCAGGGTCCTGGTGGCCATTAAGGTGACTGCTGCTCATGTGAGAAGGGTCAAGATGCACGTGTTGTAAATCTTCTGGTCTCCTGCCACAGAAAAATACCTCAAGTGTTGTCCTGATGACACAGACGTGAAAATTGCATACTAACCACAGGTGGACAACTTGGCACCGATCAGATGGGAACGCTTGAAAAGTGTTTTAATCATGGCTGCATTGTAAAACTTGTGTAAGTGACTTGTGATTTGTCTGCTATCCCACTAGGCTAATAAATACAATGCCTGGTAGCCTATGCTGGTCAAAAACATGACACCCCCCCCCCCGATCCAGGTCTGCCCCAAGCAGGAACCACAGAGAAAACTTTTTAAGACTCTCAGGCAAGATCTACATGAACTTTGGAGCATGTTACAGCTCTGAACTTCATAAATATATGCATTGCAGTGTGATCTAGTGCCACAGTTCCACCAAATTTAGCACTGTGTATCTAACAGAGGCTGTCCATACACATGGCAAATTTCATGCCATTCAATTATCCCATTACTGAAAAAGCCCATCATAAAGTAAATAGCTGTGCACAAGGTCCAACTCAAAGTAAAACACTTGCCAACAGAGCAAAATATTTGAAAGTTTCCAGTCCAAATTTTCAGAGTCATGAAGCAGAGAACATTTTGACAACAATCTGGGCTTTCTGTATGAAACATCCAGAGACAGGTTCACGTAGGGCCATTTTGACGTCATCATGCTATAACTCTGTGGTGATAAGATAGGAATGTGACATCATGGCCACTAGGGGGCCTGCCACCTGCTGGAAAAAGTTCATAAAAATGTTGATATCCTGCATTTTCTTACTTCTAGTGTGTAAACACAGCTTGAGGGCCCTATCTTACACCTGATGCAAAGCAGGGCAAGTGCCATTGCCAGTGTCCAACTGATGTCAGACTCTGTATGCAGTGAGTGTACTTATGCAAATCTGTGTGCCACACAGGTGTTGATCTTTAACTGAGGTGTGGCCATGCACAGTGCTGGTGCACTGCTAACATGAGGTAGCAGAATGTGATTGAGCCATAGAGCAAAAAAAAAAAGCTGATCCGAAGTCCAGCATAGTCTATCTGGTACAGTATACAGTAGAATATTTAGACAGAACTTCTACAGACATGTTCTCGATGTGCACGGACTCTGCTTCTCACAGAGGAATGTGCGTCAAACTGTCAAACTACAACAAAACTGAACTGAAAATAAAATTTAAGTGTGAACCAAAAGCAAACACGAATGGAAAAATACAAAACGTCACCTCACTTCACTTCACCTCAGGAAGTTTGGGTGGTTGTTCCCATAAAAGATCCACTCGTGCGCCTTGAGGTTTTACGTGCAGATTAGGCATGTGGAGATTAATCGATACAAATAGGTATCTAGATATAAACTTGCGGGATGCAAGTGCATCGATTCATTCAGTGTGCATCGATTCAACTGACAGGTGAAATTGCGATGGATCGGTCGCTGATGCATACATCGATTTTTTTATGATGCACATTGAATGCACTATGGGCGGAAGCCAGAAAGCACATTTCTACCACAACAAATACGATGACATCAATAGCCTTTTTTCTTAATGATTCCCTTATCAGTCCTTCTGTTCGGGACACCGGAGCAGCCATTGTTTTGAGGATGTTTATCAGGAAATGATCATTTGTCTACGCTGACTGCAGACTGAATTAATAACTTCAGAGCGAATCGCTGTTTTAATCAAATGATACCTCTTTCCAAACGTTATAATACAAACAATAAACTACAACCTACCAAACCGGGGTTTTTTTTCCCCAAAATGAGACGTCCACTGTTTTTTATGAATTACATCCTGACGTGCAGCCGGCTGCAAGAGCGGAATAGATAATGACATCGATATCTATAAAATCTTATCAATACCCATCATTAATTGCATTGCACCAAATCGCATTGTGTCGCATTGTGAGGAATTGAATTGCCATCAAATGCATATCAAATCGGGAACGGGGTGAACTGTATCTCATCAGTATCGTCATGTATTGCTATATGTATTGTATCGCTGGTAGCGTATCGAGGTGTGTATCGAATCGCTGTCAGTGATGAGATTCCAATGCCTAGTGCAGATCCTTTCCTCACCAGATAACCTCTCACTTAAAACCACCATGGCAACAGAGCAACAACAACAACAACAAAATGCACCAGGTTCCAGTGCACCAAACTCTTACAGGACCTATAAATGATTTGCCCACCACTAGATTTTATAGGAGCTCCAGTGTCTCAGGACCAAAGCTCATCCTCCCTTTTCAGCCAGTGCTCCCCAGCCCTCCTCCTACCCTCTACTTTAAGCAAAAGGCACACCATTCAGCTCCATGTGAGTAAAATGGTGATTCTAGTTCAACTGTATTCTTGGTTCAAGGTTTTTCACCTGTGAGCAGGTTTCTTTAAGGAATTTCTAGAAAGTTGAAATTGTCTGCATCTTCAATGCACCGCTAGCAAAGAGCACTGCTGACTCAATACATGCACATGCATACGTAGGAATTGTGTACTAAACGTACATGAACAGCCAATCTGGTCTGGGTATATAAACAAGGAGAAGAAAAGCTCAAATTAAAACACTGCTTGATTTGGCATTTTCTCATTAGCCATAATGCAGCGTATCATGTCACAGTGACAACACATCATATCAAACGCACTGACTGAACGGCGCTGGCTGCCTGTGAGCATCAGCGTAGATCTTACATTGTGCACCCTCTTATCTTGTAGAATTTACTAATGTTAAGAAGAACTCAGTGGGATGAAGAGCTTTTTCTCATCGTGCTCCAATTTCGTGGTGGTGAGAAGGTCATGATCTGTTGAGTCCTTTAAAGACAATATTAAAATATTTTTTCTGAAATTTATAATGTATAATGTAGGGATGAAACGATTAGTCAAGTAACTCGAATAATTCGATTACAAAAAATGTTTGAGGCAAATTCTGTGCCTCGAAGTTTCGTTTAACGTTGTAGTACATATGCCAGGCCTGTATGTGGCGCTGCAACGTCTGCAGAAAAAAAAAAACAGAAGAAGACTGGAGCATAACAGCTAATCAAATTAGCAACGATAGCTACCGCTTTCCAACGTGACAGAGTAAAATAAAGGCCTTTAAGAGAAAGATGGTCCACGCAGATCATCTGAAATAGACTTACTGTGCATTTACAGCGAAGCAGTGTGTTTGTCTATTTTTTAAAAAAACACACGGTCTGCTCTACGTGGGGAAGGACTATTGACCCGGTGGCCGGCTGCTGTCTCTCTCTGCCCGGTGTGAGGGGCTGTCAGACCGGGCGAGTCACTGCTCTGTCCCCGGCGATATTGACAAACATCTGAAGTCCACTCTTTCTTCTGTGTTTCCCTCAGATTCACACTGAGTGTTTGACTTTTTAATTTTTGCTTTTTTGGCCAACACACAACACTTCACAAACATGGTAACTTAAAATAATAATAAAAAAAAAACCTACAAGGCTTGCATGTTCAACCTCCAGCTGAAATGCATCTGCTGAATCACAGAGAGAGGGATAAAAAAAAAAAAATCACGCATGGACCCAGTCCATCAACCTTTATAAAAAAAACAAAACAAAACTTAAAAATTGTTACATTTTACAAGTTGGAGAAAACAAAACAGAAAGCCACATCCCATCACCATTTCAGCAAAATGCCAACACTTTGGCGCAGTGACATTGTGCCATTGCTTAGGGAGAGCCCTGGACTATTGATATTGTTTAAAAACGCAGAAGTACTTTTTATCCGATTACTCGATTAATCGCCAGAATAATCGAAACAATACTTGATTACTAAAATAATCGATAGCTGCAGCCCTAGTATAATGTGAGTGAAGCACTGCAAAGCTCACTCTTATGGTAGATGAAGGCACAAACCGGAAATGGCACAAAAATCTACCCACAGGCGAAAAAGCCACAAACTGGACAACATTGTCATAAAAAACAAACAAACAAACAAACAAAAAAAAAACGTAAAAGCCACAAACCGATGGTAGACATTTCCACAAACCACAAATGGAACAAAAAAATCTGCCCATGGTAGACGAAGGAGCCACAAACCGGACAACATTGTTGTAAAAAGCCACAAACCGATGGTAGGTTCTGCAACAATTATTCAATTTGAAATTGTTGTTTGACAATAGTGAAGAGCTTCGCTCATTAATGTCAGCAACATCAAACATATGTGTGAAATACCAAGTGTTCCAGTACTTTTGAAGGGCACTGTATCCTAACCTTATGATGAGTGCAAAATGAGTGTGGTATTATTACTGTTTTGTTTAAGAATGTTTTATTTTCACTGTTGCTGCACATTGTGTGAAATTATAGTCATATCATAAATCATACTGATATGACAATATTGCAATACAACAATTTGGCCATATTGTACAGCCCACCTGAAAACTTTGAATATTAATTTACATCTACGTTAAAACAATGCTTAAAGTGACAGGGGGTTAAGAGAGATGTAATTAGGGGTATTTGGGAGGGGAATGGAGCTCCCCCAGAAGCTGAAAGGTTTTAGCCATGCTCTTGCTCCACTGAAGCATTTACTCAAAAAAAAAAAAGTCTGAAGGACCTAAATGACATGGTGAGATGCTGAAGAGCTTTGCTCGTCACGTCCACGACATATACATGTTATAATAATGTTGGGTAGCACGGTGGCTTAGTGATTAGCACTGTTGCCTCACAGCAAGAAGGTTATGGGATTGATTCCCACCTGTGGCCTTTCTGTGTGGATCTTGAAGAAGAAAAGCCTTTATTGTCATTGTACATACATACAATGAAATGTGTTCTCTGCATTTAACCCATCCTAATTAGTTAGACACAATCCAACCACGAGGAGTGGGCAGTCACAGTCCGGCGCCCGGGAACCAACTCCAGATGTAGAGACACTGCCTCGGTCAGGGGCAGAGAAAGAAGCCGACCCTAAATAAGCATGTTTTGATTGTGGGAGGAGACTGGAGTGCCCGGAGGAAACGCACGCAGACATGGGGAGAACATGCAAACTCCATACAGAAAAGCCGGTGTCACAGACCGGACGGTCTGCCCCTAAAAGTCGGTCCGCCTTTTGCATCTGCGCATGCGTAATTTCGGACCACAGCAGCACATCTGAGAAAGAGACTCTTCACTCAAAACAATCAAATGGATTAATGGGATTATTAACCATCAGATGATGAAGGTAAAACCTCTTAAATCATTCTAAAGTCAGTTTTAAGCAGAAACGAGGCTGTTACAAGCAGAAATTAGGCAAAATTCCGTGACGTTTTGAAATGTCTGAAGTGCAGTGAACGTATCAGCTAGCAGTTGGTTTAGCTGTAGCACTCTGATCGCTTCCACTGCCTTTTATGATGAAATAAAGCTGAATTTATGTGGAAATGATTGTTGTACAAAAGCTTCAGATATCTGTCACTGAGATAGATGATGACTGGTGTGCAGCGATGGGATAGGCTCCAGCTCCCCCGTGATCCTTAATTGGAGTAAGTGGTTGAAGATGAGTGAGTGAATGAATATAATAGTTTATTTTATAATTGTATTTCAATATTTTACATTTATATTACCTTTACATTTATATTACCAGCTGTGTATTATCAGTTATCAAGTTGTTCATCAATTAATATGGCTTTATACACCCTGAAGAAAACCATACACCCTGAGGCCGAAGGCTGAAGGTTTTCTTCAGGGCATAAAAAGCCATATTCATTGGTGAACAACTTGATAACGATTTTATCATATACCTATAAATGATAAATGTTGTATGGTTTTCTGAAGGGTGTAAAAAGCCATATTCATTGGTGAACAACTTGATAACGATTTTATCATATACCTATAAATGATAAATGTTGTATGGTTTTCTGAAGGGTGTAAAAAGCCATATTCATTGGTGAACAACTTGATAACGATTTTATCATATACCTATAAATGATAAATGTTGTATGGTTTTCTGAAGGGTGTAAAAAGCCATATTCATTGGTGAACAACTTGATAACGATTTTATCATATACCTATAAATGATAAATGTTGTATGGTTTTCTGAAGGGTGTAAAAAGCCATATTCATTGGTGAACAACTTGATAACGATTTTATCATATAGTGGTCCCTCGTTTATCGTGGGAGTTACGTTCTAAAAATAACCCGCAATAGGCGAAATCTGCGAGGTAGTCAGCGTTATTTTTTACAATTATTATATTTGTTTTAAGGCTGTAAAACCCCTCACTCCACACTTTATACACTTTTCTGAAACAGGCATTAACATTTTCTCACTTTTCTCTCCTGTGTAAACACTCAAAGTTAAAACCTTAGTAGAAAAAAAATAGAACGTTTTCCTATAAATAATTATGATGGCTTTTTGAACTAACAAATTTAATTTTAATGATCAACTTATGAGGTTGGACACATAAGAAATTATTAATAGTGACTCACCAGTATTTCACAGTTCCTCTGACCGCGCCTCTTCCTCGTGGCGCCGCTCTGCTGTCCGGATTGGCTGACTACCAAGGCAACATTCATTTTGTGGGTTTTACTCGGGTGGTATGAAAAATATTACCCGTCCGCGAAAAGGGTGTATTGCTATTTATTCTTTAGTGTTTTATCCAATCATATTGGCATATCATTTATAGGTATATGATAATGGTTTTGATGTTAGCTATTTAATCACTTCAATTTTTTGATTGTCTAATGTTCTTTAAACTGTGGTGTTGTTCTTTTCTGGAGAAATAAAGCAAAAACACACTAAAAAGCTACTAACATTGCAATTTGTTGTTCTTACAGTCTGCTAAGTTTTGCCAATATTTGGACAGCCGTATTCCTGAAAGATCTTGTAATATTTGCACTGAAAATGTGAAACCACATGAAGAGAAACACAGAAGGGAAATGTTATGAGTTTCTCCATTGTGCCATGCCACACTGCATTATGGGTAATGAAAAAACACTGCATTCGCTACACAGGACACCATCAATACATTAAATCTTGGCGGCTATATTAATCTTTTAAATGCCATTTAGGGCACTGATTTTAAACACATTTTGCTCAAAACACGCCCAAGATTAATTAAGAGACAATCCCTCTGTTCTCTGCACTTTACTTTGCACTCACATGAGGCATGGCATAGGTTGAAAAGTGGAGTTGAAGATAGGGCCCTTATATAGTGCCTGTTTGAGTGCGCTGCAGTCTTTAACTAACACACACACACACACACACACACACACACACACACACACACACACACACACACACACACACACACACACACACACACACACACACACACACACACACATTATATATACGCAGAGTACAGCAGCAATGACGTCACTTCTGGCTCAGTTGTGTGTGTGTGTGTGTGTGTCAGCGCCTTGTAGTACCACGATTACTACCAGTCTCAGTCCCCGGCAGGCCGAGAGGCGTGCAGCTGCCAGGCCTCAAACACGCGCACAAGGCCTCTTACAAATCCTGTGCGCATCGTCACGGGAAATAACCGGTTTAACGCACATATTCACCTGTAATAACACCATTATTCACTGTGCGGTTTAACACTTTGACAGCAGATAAACTGAGGTTTTCTCCCTCATCGGAAAGTGACAGCAGTCCGGAAATAAAGCTAAAGATGATAAGTATTCGGTTGCCTTAAAAAAACAACCAAAAAAAAAAAAACCAAGCGTGATGCATTATGGTTATTCACAAACTCGTCCAAAGAGAAGGCCCTAAAGAAACAGCCACGAAAAAGAAGAAAAGGAGTGTTTGGGTCAGGAAAGTTTTTTGTTCTTGGTTTGTTTGTTTTTTACGACAAATTTGTAGTTTTTCTTTTCGGAAGTGCTACAGCAGTTATGACGTTGAATTTATTCCTAGTGGAAAAGTTTCGAGCTCACTATGTCCAGCCGCACCGCTCCCCTTTTTTTCCCACAGGAGACACTCCGTCCGTCCTGTAGCCGCTGTCCTCCACAGACCGTCCACATACCGCAAAACACACCGATGAAACATTTTATGTGTGGAGCAAACAGCGTTAGCAGCTCGACGGGAGCAGCAGCAGCCTCACCGCAGTGCTGCAGGAGGACGACTCACCGCCGACAACGTTCCACGCTCAGTCCGCCGCTTCAAATAGTGCCTGCTGTCCGGCCGTCCGCAGCTGCCGGTCAGCGTCCCTTCATGTTTCTCCCAGAAAGCAACTTAGAAGCAGGAAAAACTACTGCCCTGGACATTCTTCACTACAGTCGCAAAATGGTGAATGAAGCCCCACAGCCCTGACAACCAGCCCGTGCGGCCAATCGCGCAGCACGTACAGGTACAGTAGCCAATAGGATCCCGCGGAAGAGAACCACGGGCGGAACAACACGGCCAGGCTCATTTGATCGACAGCTGGTCGCAACCAATTGTAGTGTGGGAAAACACAGAACAGCTGTTAGGAGAGCGAGGTCGTGCCGACCAATAAAATTCGTCTGTAGGCGGGAACGCAGACAGGAATGAACCTTCTTTCTTTTTCCTATTCATCTCCATCCCTTCTTCATTTGTCTGTAAACAGGGGCGTAGAAAAGACAGGAGCCCACTGTGCCCCCCACGCCCCGAGTGGATGTCTTTTTAAGGCATTAAAGACAACATTTTATCATTTAATAGAAATCAACATGTTTTGGTGTTGATTAACTTGTGACCAGCACAGTGCCACTAGCAAGGGACAAAAATGTCAGCATGTCGAAATACGTAATGGAGAATTAATGGTTTTAGAGTATCCCAGAATCCTTTGCGTGCTGGGGAAGGAGGCTTGATAATGGCTCAGCTTAATGCAAACTTTAACATTGAAAATGCCATAGACATTCTAAAGTGTTAGCATCGGTCCTGTTTTTAAGTTATAAAATACATCTATCAACTGTTTCAGATGACCATAACAGGTCAGTTTAACATAAAAAGGTAAATATTACTCACAGACATACAGTGATGCCGGTATTGCGTTACTCTAATCTGACCACTTTTTTTTAGTAACGAGTAATCTAATGCGTTAATCTTTCCAAATCAGTAATCAGATTAAAGTCACTTCTCCAAGTCACTGTGCGTTACTATTCTTTTTGCATTGTGGGTCGATAGCAGCATTAATCTTGGTCCGTGGGCAGGGGGTCGGGGTTCGACTGAACTGCCCACTTTAAGCGAGCTGTGAACTTTTCATCCGCGGTTTTCTGCAGCAGCTACGACTTGTCCTCATCTCTTAAAGCGCAGTGACAACAGCACACCTGCACTGAGCTTTACAAAGACATTTTTATGCTTTTTTTCCTCCTTTATTTAGAATTCTGAGCTGAGCCACTCCATATCTGCTCACTAAAAACAACTGATCCTCCGCGACACGTCAACAACTAACACTGTTTTCCACTCAAATGCACCTAAACTCTCTTTCTGAGGACCACATGATGTGAAAACGCAATAAAACTTTCTTACCTGTAAATCTGGTCATGTTTTCTGCATAAATAAATGTTATCCATTCTTTGTGCTCAAACGCCAAAGCAGGGGCGAATCCAGATGGAATGAGGGCATGGGGCAAGGATGTGCTCCCCCCCCCCCCCCACAACACCCCTATATTAAAGGTCCAGTTTTGAAGCCTTTTTTTACTACAACTACTAATACTACTTATAATAATAATTTCGACAAGTAAAATGTTTAGAATTTAAATGTTAGAAAGAATTTAATAGTTATATTTAGAAACAATGTAGGTTAGAAATTGCAAGTTTTACTGTTACAGTGCTGTCAACAGTTAAATATGAGGTCAAGAAACAGGTCTTTATTTTACTTTTGATAAAAAAAAAGTTTTTATTTTCATTGAAGTCAAGAAAGGGTGACTATAAAGTGAGTTTTGGCAAAACAAGTATCATTGTCATGTAGAGGGCAGAGGGTTGTTTTCGACAGCTGGGGAAAGTAAATAAAAAAGTAACTAGTAATCTAACATAGTTACTTTTAAAATTGAGTAATCAATAAAGTAACTTAGTTACTTTTTCAAGGAGTAATCAGTAATCAGTAATTGGACTACTTTTTCAAAATAACTGTGGCAACACTACAGACATATTCCCTTTAGGGTTTTAGCGGGGAAAAATTAAGATAAAGCGAAATAAAACAAAGAACCAACGAAGCAGCAGATCGAAGATCGAAGCACTGCTTCATTGGTCCAAGGTTCAAAGCAAAGCTGCGCTGCAGAAACGGTTGATTATACAGACCTGCTGCAGGGTCTATAATCAATGTAGAGAAATTAGAATTTTCCTGACAAACACCCCCCAAAACAACCGCCATTCTGAAGGACCGATAAGGGAATCGTTAAGCAAAAAGGCTATTGATGTCGATGGATTGAATCATTTCTTAAGGATACCCGAAAAGACACGCAACCCTAACAACAACATGCTTTTTTTTTTAAAATAAAAGTCACATTAAAGACTTATGATTATCTTAGTTAAACACCTAAATACATATTTTGGTTGAACTCACCTCCATAACGACGCAATGTTGCAAACAAGTTGCTGCAAACGCTTCTGACAACGAAATCTCTGCCTCCCCAGCGAGAATGTGATTATGCATGAGATTTGACACCATAAAGGCGTCAAAGTGACAAAAAATGAGCATAGGAATCATAAATTACAACCAGACTGAGCTAAATGCAATTTAAACTACACGTACATTGAAAGAATGAATCATTTTCGCTAGGTTGTGTGGAGTTGTGATTGTGTCAGAGTTTTATAACATATCTGTTGCTGTAGCTGTTACACAATTAGCAAATACTTTATCTGATTTTGTACATTTCTACACAGAAATTCTCTCTCTCTCTCACTCACTCACATTCAACTGCTTATCCGGGATGGGGTCGCAGGACCACAGCTCCAGTAGGGGACCCCTGTGAAATAACCACATGCAATAGTATGTCCACAATCACGTGCAATATTAATATGACCACAAATCATGTGCAGTAACAACTCATTTACAAATCCCTGCACTAATGTCACCATACCACATCTAAACTCCACTTCACATATTGTAAATAAGATGCTCCTATCGCTTTTTCAATCCCAATCATGTTTATATATATGCACATATACTTATATATGTACGTATATATATATATATATATATATATATATATGCATATGTATATGTGTATAGGTATGTGTGTGCATGTGTGTATGTATGTATATGTATACATACATGTATGTGTGTATACTATATACAACCCCTGGCAAAAATTATGGAATCACCGGCCTCAGCGGATGTTCATTCAGTTGTTTAATTTTGTAGAAAAAAAGCAGATCACAGACATGACACAAAACTAAAGTCATTTCAAATGGCAACTTTCTGGCTTTAAGAAACACTATAAGAAATCAAGAAAAAAAGATTGTGGCAGTCAGTAACGGTTACTTTTTTAGACCAAGCAGAGGAAAAAAATATGGAATCACTCAATTCTGAGGAAAAAATTATGGAATCACCCTGTAAATTTTCATCCCCCAAATTAACACCTATATCAAATCAGATCTGCTCATTGACATTGACCCTATGTGTCTTTTTGCAAGGAATGTTTTTGCAGTTTTTGCTCTATGGCAAGATGCATTATCATCTTGAAAAATTATTTCATCATCCCCAAACATCCTTTCAATTGTCCAAAATATCAACATAAACTTGTGCATTTATTGATGATGTAATGACAGCCATCTCCCCAGTGCCTTTACCTGACATGCAGCCCCATATCATCAATGACTGTGGAAATTTACATGTTCTCTTCAGGCAGTCATCTTCATAATTCTCATTGGAAAGGCACCAAACAAAAGTTCCAGCATCATCACCTTGCTCAATGCAGATTCGAGATTCATCACTGAATATGACTTTCATCCAGTCATCCACAGTCCACAATTGCTTTTCCTTAGCCCATTGTAACCTTGTTTTTTTCTGTTTAGGTGTTAATGATGCCTTTCGTTTAGCTTTTCTGTATGTAAATCCCATTTCCTTTAGGCGGTTTCTTACAGTTCGGTCACAGACGTTGACTCCAGTTTCCTCCCGTTCGTTCCTCATTTGTTTTGTTGTACATTTTTTGATTTTTGAGACATATTACTTTAAGTTTTCTGTCTTGACGCTTTGATGTCTTCCTTGGTCTACCAGTATGTTTGCCTTTAACAACCTTCCCATGTTGTTTGTATTTGGTCCAGAGTTTAGACACAGCTGACTGTGAACAACCAACATCTTTTGCAACATTGCGTGATGATTTACTCTCTTTTAAGAGTTTGATAATCCTCTCCTTTGTTTCAATTGACATCTCTCGTGTTGGAGCCATGATTCATGTCAGCCCACTTGGTGCAACAGCTCTCCAAGGTGTGTTCACTCCTTTTTAGATGCAGACTAATGAGCAGATCTGATATGATGCAGGTGTTAGTTTTGGGGATGAAAATTTACAGGGTAATTCCATAATTTTTTCCTCAGAATTGAGTGATTCCATATTTTTTTCCTCTACTTGGTCTAAAAAAGTAACCGTTACTGACTGCCACAATCTTTTTTTCTTGATTTCTTATAGTGTTTCTTAAAGCCAGAAAGTTGCCATTTGAAATGACTTTAGTTTTGTGTCATGTCTGTGATCTGCTTTTTTTCTACAAAATTAAACAACTGAATGAACATCCTCCGAGGCCGGTGATTCCATAATTTCTGCCGGGGTTGTATATATATATATATATATATATATATATATATATATATATATATATATATATATATATATATATATATATATATATATATATATACACACACATACATATTCTATTTCTACCTCATTTTCTTATGTCTTGTACTGTTACAAGTATTATTATTGCTTATCCTTGCACACGCTGCTTGATGAACATTTTCCTTTACTTGCACCCATCTTGTATGTTTTTTTAAGAGCTGACATAACATGAATTTCTCCTCTGTGAGCGCAATAAAGTTTATCTTATCTTAACTTCCCTTTCCTGGATCATGGCTCAACCCTCATACCCATAGGTGAAAATAGGAATGAATATTGACCAGATTGCGAGCTTCGCCTTTTGGCTCATCTCCCATTTCATCACAACAATACAGTAGAGCGAATGCAACATCGTCCCTGCTGCACCGATTCTCCAGCTGTCCCCTCAATGGAGCACAAGAACAAGACCCCGTGAACAAGACCCTGAGGCACTTGAACTCTTTCACTTTGTGCAGTACGACTGTATTATTTGACTTTTATGAAGCAGCTTTCTTCTCTGATTTAGTATATTTTTGCGTATGCAGGGTCTCTCTCACTGAAAACTAGGGACGGGATGACTAGTTGTAATAGTTGACTACGACTAACTGATCTCTGACTAGTCAACTATTTTTTATTAGTCGACTATTTTTATTAGTTGATTTTTGTCGCCAACTAGTCAATGACAAACGTTACTCGACTGATTGAGGAATGACTTTCATTAGTCATCCTAACCCTTCTGAAAACCACACCTGCTCCTAATTCATCATCAATCCTGCATCCACTAACCACTCAGCAGGTGGCAGATATGTCCATAGAATATTACATAAGCAAAACACATTGTTTGTTTTCTTGACTGATGTGGTGCTTCAAAGTTCACCATATATTAATTAGTTTATCTTCAAGATAATGTGTTTTTATTTGAGAGCTTTTATTGTTTTTGAGTTATTGTGTTTACACACGGGAGGACACTGACTAATTTATATACTGATTCACTAACTGCATTTCATAGGGTATGCAGTGAGGGGTATGATAATTTTTATACTCCTATTTCACTAAATTTCAACTTGTCTGTTTACATTCATTCATTTTCTGCCACTTATCTGGATTGTGGTGGCAGCAGACGAAGCAGGGCATCCCACGCTTAACTATTCTCAGCCAAATTCTGTAAATCTTCTAGGGGGATCCCGAGGCATTCCCAAGCCAGCCGAGAAATATAATCCCTCCAGTATGTCCTGCGTCTTCCCTGGGACCTGCTCCCAATTGGACATGCCTGGAAAACTTCCCGAGGGAGAAGACCAGGGGGCATCCTGACCAGATGCCCGAACCACCTCAACTAGCTCCTTTCAATATGAAGAAGCAGTGGCTCTACTCTAAATCCCTCCCGGATAGTCGTGCTTCTCACCCTTTCGAGGAGTGTAAGTCCAGAGAGCTGACAGAGGAATCTCATTTCCATCGCTTGTATCCATGACCTTGTGGAAGTTGTGATCTTGTCGGGATCACTACTGTAGAATTTGTGTTGGATGAAGGAAACAATTTCCTCATTTCTGCCCGTAGAGGCATTGCGGAGCAGGCTGTCGTGTCCATGCGACGAGGATGAAAAGATGTGGCTGCCCTGTGAAGACATCACGGGGCACCCTGCCACTGCTGTGGCCACTGTAGTCAAAATGACCACAGCTGGCCGCGGCGAGCAAGTGCCAATCCAACCCAGGCTGCTGCTGTGGCTGCTGGGATTTCCCTGCTCCATCCACCTGGTGCTGGTGCAATGCTCCGCCGACTGTCTGGTTTGTGGTGGCAGTGTGCTGGTGCGGTGCTCCATCGCTGCAGTTGGAGCTGCACTCTTAGAAGCCTTGCACCCGCTTCAGGTGTTGGGTCGTGTCAAACAGCGAAGAGACCCACGGCATCATCGCCGCCATCCGGGAGGTGGCGAGTCAGAGTTTGCGGCAGTGGATGGCTGCTCTGTGGCTATCGGGTCCCCGCCGTTCTAGCATTTGATGGGGAGGGAGGCCAATGTAGAATCGTGGGCCGCCACAAGGTGGAGCAGACTCCGGGGTCGCAGTCACGATTGCTTCGGACTGTCCTTCAAAAACTTTGAAAGACAGACATCTGGGGTCACCAGTGTGGAAGTTGTGATCGTGTCGGGATCACCAGTGTAGAATTTGTGTTGGATGAAGGAAACACAATTACCTCATTTTGGCAACGATCAGTGTCGTCGTCATAGAAGCTTTTTATTCATAGAAGTTACAGACATTTATACAGTTCTGCCACCCTGACAGAGAAAGCAGAACTGAGGGATCAAGAAAACTTTTGTCCTATGTACGAGCCGTAATATACAGGCGAGGCAGGTAACATTAGTATGCGAGACAGCTTGTCAGGAAACAACTTCATTTGCATAGAGCAGGCAATTGCTCGTCACCTGCGCAGGGATCCCGTCGGCAACATCAACATGTGAGACTGTTCATCAGGGAGAGGTAGTTGTATGCAGTTTGTCAGGAAATGAGCATTGCCGAACGGCATGCAAGAGCCAAGAGAGGAAAAACATCAAAAGAGGTTGAAAGGCTTCATTTGTATAGCTGGAAACAAAGACCTTTGTCTGCGTAGAATACACACTGCATGCCTTGGCGTATTAAAACATGCGGGACATGGGACAAATTGTCTGCTGGGCATGTTAACAGATCAGAGAGAAGACTGAGGACCACTAGGTTAGTTCCACTAATCCGCTAACTGCTAATTAGCGAAGCTAACTTTTTGTTAGCTGTTAGGTTTACAGCTAACTTCGAAAAACCATCAGTCCATTAATTAGCTTCCACTAAATTTAATTCCGCTAACTTTCAGTCAGCTAATGTTTTTTTTGCTGGCATAGTTAGTAAAGCCAAACAGTCAAAAACGTTTGTAAACCATAAAATCATACATGTTAATTCCTGTCTGTTATGTGTTTTGCAGCAGTCTGACAGCTGAGAGGAGCTGAGCTCAACCTTCGCCCAGCAGAAGAAAAAAAAGAAATTCATTTACATTCAACATACAGTGCCCCAGACGCATGGAGACATCAAATAAGTATGTTAAGTGTGATTTAACACAAAGCGACCGTGTGATTGTTGATCACTATTCACACTCCCATCCAGTAGAGGGCAGTGGTCTATGCAGTTTTGGTCAAAATACATAGAGCACTGAGTCAAAATGCACAGAACACTGCCATCTACTGGATGGGAGTATGAATAACGACCAACGATCACACGGTTGCTATTCGTTGCGCTGAATCACAATTTTCAGTTTTGCAAATGCCTTTTTTTTACAAATTAAAAAAAGACATTTACAAATACACATTTATTTGTAAGAATCAACATGTTACAGTAACTCGTGTTGGTTTTTTCAAATAATTAAACCAGTCAACCAGTGATGAGAGGTTAATTTTCCCATAATGCCTTATTACATGTGTGTTTTAATGCTCAAACCTTGAGAATTAGCACATTACTTTAAAACTCAAAGATTTGTGCGATATTTTCACTTTGTAAAATGACATAGTTGACATTAATGTCGATAAACAGAATTAGTTTTGTTTATAAATTAAACCAAAAGTGAAAACCGCCTTGCTTTTGATGTCTTCTGCCACACATCCATGTTGTTCCATATTGAAAGTAAATCACACTTCCTTACAGCAGTGGGCAGGGCGTACAAAGACAGATGCTCTGACTCCTTGTTCGTGTTGGATTTGTGATTGTCTTTGAGTTTACTCAGAGGCGTTGGCGGTGCTTAAACTCAAAACTGGCTTGTCAGTAGGTGCCAGTGTACCGGAGTCAATAATAAATGTTAGCGGGTAGCTGTAACTTATGCTTTTAAAAAAAAAAATTGGTTTAGCCTTATAAAAGTTTACTTTTCAGTTCACTGATTAGCGGTTATCAAAGCTAACATTTTGGTTAGCTGTGCCCACCAATGCTTAAATGTGATGAAGGATCGCTACAACCTTATTTTTTCAGTCATTACCCAAAGTTCATGACCATAGGTGAGGACTGGAGCATAAATCGACTGGTAAATTGATAGGCTCACCTTCTGGCTCAGCGCCTTCTACACCAGTCTGGTCCAGTCTTGTCTGTTTTTCACAGACAAAATTTTTACGAATTATTTCCCATGGAAAACTGACCCTGTTCGAAATATGAAGTCACATCTCCAGTTATCTTGAAAATTAACCCTGCCCATCACATGATGCTGGCAACCTCTTGTTTGGAAATATCAACTTTATCCACGTCAGTGTGAGTAATGTTTAGAAAGCTAGCATCTGCATTTGAACGTATAACACTATTTTCAGAAATACACAAGTTGGTTACTTGTGTATTTTTTTCATCATATTAGTCATTAATATGATGAAACAATTCCCCCACACAAACAAGAAATATATAAATATAAAAGTATTTGTTTCAAAATAACTGAGTGACAAAGGCACAGTGGACTTTTCTGAGGCCCCATAAAAAACAGTTTATCATCGACATCAGAAAAAAGTGAAGAGGAAGGGCGGATTTTTTTTTCTTCTTAGAAACAGAGAACAGCAATACAGAAAAATTTTGAGGCTGAGAAAGGGGAAGATTTATTTAGAGCTGTGGAATAGAATTTGTTTAAAATCCACAAAAATGTGTACATAATGCCAGAAGTACCCTAAAAAAAACTTGCAGCAGCTGGAACCACCAAATGCAAGTGTACACACACACACACACATATACATATATATATATATATATATATATATATATATATATATATATATACAGTGAGGAAAATAAGTATTTGAACACCCTGCGATTTTGCAAGTTCTCCCACTTAGAAATCATGCAGGGGTCTGAAATTTTCACCTTAGGTGCATGTCCACTATGAGAGACATAATCTAAAAAAAAAATAAAATACAGAATTCACAATGTATGATTTTTTAAATAATTTATTTGTATGTTACTGCTGCAAATAAGTATTTGAACACCTGTGAAAATCAATGTTAATATTTGGTACAGTAGCCTTTGTTTGCAATTACAGAGGTCAAACGTTTCCTGTAGTTTTTCACCAGGTTTTCACACACTGCATTTTGGGATTTTGGTCCACTCCTCCATACAGATCTTCTCCAGATCTTTCAGGTTTTGAGTTTCAGCTCCCTCCAAAGATTTTCTTTTGAGTTCAGGTCTGGAGACTGGCCAGGCCACTCCAGGACCTTGAAATGCTTCTGATGGAGCCCCTCCTTAGTTGCCCTGGCTGTTTGTTTGGGGTCATTGTCATGCTGGAAGACCCAGCCATGACCCATCTTCAATGCTCTTACTGAGGGAAGGAGGTTGTTTGCCAAAATCTCGCAATACATGACCCCATCCATCGTCCCTTCAATACGGTGCAATACGTCGCCCTGTGCCCTTTGCAGAAGAGCACCCCCAGAGTATGATGTTTCCACCCCCATGCTTCATGGTTAGGATGGTTTTCATCCTCTAAACATGGTGAGTTGATTCCAAAAACCTCTATTCTGGTCTCATCTGACCACATGACCTTCTCCCATGCCGCCTCTGGATCATCCAGATGGTCACTGGTGAACTTCTAACCGGCCTGGACATGTGCTGGCTTGAGCAGGGGGACCTTGCTGCCCTGCAGGATTTTAAACCATGACAGCATCATGTGTTACTAATGTAATCTTTGTGACTGTGGTCCCAGCTCTCTTCAGGTCATTGACCAGGTCCTCCTGTGTAGTTCTGAGCTTTCTCAGAATCATCCTTACCCCACAAAGTGAGATCTTGCATGGAATCCCAGACCGAAGGAGATTGACAGTCATCTTGTGTTTCTTCCACTTTCTAATAAATAATCGTAACAGTTGTTGTCTTCTACCAAGCTGCTTGCCTGTTGTCCTGTAGTCCATCCCAGCCTTGTGCAAGTCTACAGTTTTGTCCCTGGTGTCCTTAGACAGCTCTTTGGTCTTGGCTATGGTGGACATGTTGGAGTGTGATTGATTGAGTGTGTAAACAGGTGTCTTTTATACAGGTAACAAGTTCAAACAGATGCAATTAATACAGGTAAAGAGTGCAGAATAAGAGGGCTTCTTAAAGAAAAATTAACAGGTCTGTGTGAGCCAGAATTCTTGCTAGTTGGTAGATGTTCAAATACTTATTTGCAGCAGTAACATACAAATAAATTATAAAAAAAAAATCATACATTGTGATTTCTGGATTTTTTTTTTTGGATTATGTCTCTCCCAGTGGACATGCACCTAAGATGAAAATTTCAGACCCCTCCATGATTTCTAAGTGGGAGAACTTGCAAATATATATATATATATATATATATATATATATATATATATATATATATATATATATATATATATATGCTTCTTGAAAGCCTGGGTGGAGCTGAGGGGAGAGAGTTCAATAATCTCACAGCCTGGTGGATGAAGCTCTTTGTGAGTCTGGTGGTGCGGCACCGGAGGCTCCTGTACCTCTTCCCGCAGGGCAGAGTGCTAAACACGTTGTGTGCGGGATGGCTTGCATCACCCACAATTGTGGTTGCTTTGCGGGTGAGGTGGGTGGTGTATATGTCTTGCAGACAGGGGAGTGGGGCACCAGTGATCCTTCCAGCTTCATTCACTATGCGCTGCAGGGCTTTCCTGTTGTAGTCAGTGCAGCTTCCACCCCACAGAGTGATGCAGCTGGAAAGGATGCTCTCAATGGTGCCACGCCACGGTAGAAAGTGCTTATGATGGATGGTGAAGCACTTTCCCGCTTGAGTTTGCGCAGGAAGTAGAGACGCCGCTGGGCCTTCTTTGCCAGTGATGCAGTGTTGGTGGTCCAGGACAGGTCCTCACTGATGTGCACCCCCAGGAATTTGGTGCTGCTCACTCTCTCCACTGCACCCTCGATGGTCAGTGGCAGGTGTTGGGTGTAACCTTTCCGGAAGTCAACAACAATCTCCTTGGTCTTGCTGACATTCAGCAGGAGGTTGTTGTTTCTTCAACATGTGGTCAGAAGGTTGACCTCTTCCCTGTAGTGAGTTTCATCGCCCTTGGTGATGAGCCCCACTAGAGTTGTGTCATCCACAAACTTCACTATTTGGTTTGTGCTGTGGGTTGTTGTGCAGTCATGTGTCGGTAATGTGAAGAGCAGTGGATTGAGCACGCAGCCTTGGGGAGCCCCTGTGTTCAATACAATGCTGCTCGAGGTGTTGTTGCCAACACGGACTGCTTGTGGCCTCTGGGTGAGGAAGTCCAACAGCCAGTTGCAAAGGGAACTGCTGAGCCCCAGTTGTCCAGTTTGCAGATGAGCTGTTGAAGTATTATGGTGTTCAATACTGAACTGAAGTCTATGAACAGCATTCTCACATATAAGTCCTTCTTGTCCAGATGGGTGAGGGCTGGGTGGGACGATGGATTTGATGTGTGATATGACTAGCCGTTCGAAGCACCTCATGATGATGGGTGTCAGTGCCATCGGACGGTAGTCATTGAAGCAGGATGGAGCTGATTTTTTTGGCACAGGTATGATGGTGGCAGCTTTGAAGCATGATGGAACAACGGCTTGCTTCAGGGAAGTGTTAAAGACGTTTGTGAAGACATCCTTAAGCTCCTCTGCGCAGTCCTTCAGCACGCGACCAGGAATGTTGTCCGGACCTGTTGCTTTGTGGGTGTTGATGGCCACCAGTGTCTTCTTCACGCTGGCGACAGAGAGGCACAGGGTCTGGTCATGGGGAGGGGGTGGGGTCTTCTGTGGCTGTGTGGTGTTCAGTGCTTCAAAGCATGCAAAGAAGCAGGTTGTTGAGCAGAGAGGTGTTGCTCTCACAGCTCTGTGGTGCGGGCTTGTAGTCAGTGACAGCCTGAATGCCTCGCCATAGGCTCTGTGTGTCCTTGCTTTCTCTGAAGTGGGACGTTATCTTTTGTGTGTAGTCCTTTTTTGCCTTCCTGATGCCACGGGACAGGTTGGCTCTCGCTGTTTTCAAGCCAGATTCATCCCCGGCTCTGAAGGCTTTGTCTCTGGCTCTCAGCAGCTTGTGGACATCACCTGTCAGCCATGGTTTCTGGTTGGCCCGGGTGATGATGATTTTTGTGTGGGTCACATCATCAATACACTCTGTGATGTAGGAGGTCACAGTGTCTGTGTACTCCTCAATGTCAGTATTGTTGTAGGTTGCTGCGTGTTTGAACATGTCCCAGTCCCTCAGTGGTCAGTGGGACTGTGTGAGTGAAATCTGGAAGATGCCCCGTGCTCCTCCCTGGACATTCATCAGGGAGCACTTCAGGGGAAAATCCACATTTTGTGTTTGATTGCAGAGTGTTATTATCAGCTGAGCTCAGCCCACTTCTTTACTGAGGGACTGGAAGTACGGAAGTATATACATAAAACAATTTAGACACCTGATCTTTTCTCATAATTACGAGATCCTTTTCTTGTAATTATGAGATCTTTTTTCATAATTACGAGATCCTGATGTCATAATTATGAGATCTTTTCTCATAATTATGACATCTTTTCTTGTACTTACAAGATCCTGATCTCGTAATTATGAGATCTTTTCTCGTAATTACGATATCAGCGGTCAAATTTTTTTTTATCCAGTGAATGGAATATGCTTCTGTAGTGGACTGGGTCCCTGCGTTTTTTATCCCTCTTTCTCTGCAATTCAGCAGATGCATTTCGGCTGGAGGTTGAACATGCAGGCCACGCAGTCAGTTTTTTTATTATTATTATTTTATTTAAGGTACTGTGTTTGAGAAGCGTGTGTTGCCCCCAAAAAAGCAAAAATTATAAAGTGAAACACTCAGTGCGAGTCAGAAAAACACAGGAGAGTGAACTTTTGCTGAGGGGATCTTTCAGAAACTGTTTGTCAGTGTAGCCGGGGACGGAGCTGTGACTCGCTCTGCCTCTCACACCCTGCAGAGAGAGAGACAGCAGCCGGCCGCCCAGTCAAGTCACTCCCCATGTTGTGCGGACCACGTGTTTCTTAAAAATAGACAAACACACAGCTTTGCTTTAAATGCACAGTCAGTCTATTTCAGATGATCACCATGGACCCTCTTTCTCTTAAAAGGCTTAATTTTACTCTGTATGTCACGTTGGAAAATAGTAGCTTTAGATGCTAATTTGATTAGCATTTACACGGCTTATGGGCATGCCCTAGTCTTCTTTACAGCGCCACACACAGGCCTGGCATATGTACTACAATGTTAAACGAAGCTTCGATGCACAGAATTTGCCTCAAACATTTTTTGCAATCAAATTATTTAAGTTACTCGACTAATCGTTTCAGCCCTACCCAAAATACATAAGCATACCAAACGGCAAATGGCAGCTCTCCAGTTTCTTGGTGATTGAAGTTGTACACGTGCACATAGAGCTTTTTGTCTTTTCTGCAGTCTGCCGCAAGCATGTGCTTCTATTTTTACACATGCACAAACAGAGACGGTGGTGGAAGACATCAAAAGCAATACACTTTTCACTCATGGTAATGGCAACATGACACTTAACTCACTCATGGTAATGGCAACATGACACTTAACTAAGCTGACTAAACAAACTGAACTACAAAAACACAATAAATCAATAACACTAACAACACTGTTAAACTAACATGAACCACAATGACATTTAAAACCCCCAAACCCTGAACATCCATTGTTTACAGGTTAGATAAATTGCTAATTTCTCCAAAAATATTAGTCCTATCAAATTTCCATTTTTGCAGCGTTCATCCTTGACTCAAAATACACTCAACAAAAATATAAACGCAACACTTTTGCTGATTAGACACCATGATTAGTGCACAGGTGTGCCTTAGACTGCCCACAATAAAAGGCCACTCTGAAAGGTTCAATTTTATCACACAGCACAATGCCACAGATGTCGCAAGATTTGAGGGAGCATGCAATTGGCATGCTGACAGCAGGAATGTCAACCAGAGCTGTTGCTCGTGTATTGAATGTTCATTTCTCTACCATAAGCCATCTCCAAAGGCGTTTCAGAGAATTTGGCAGTACGTCCAACCAGCCTCACAACCGCAGATCATGTGTAACCACACCAGCCCAGGACCTCCACATCCAGCATGTTCATCTCCAAGATCGTCTGAGACCAGCCACTCGGACAGCTGCTGAAACAATCGGTTTGCATAACCAAAGAATTTCTGCACAAACTGTCAGAAACCGCCTCAGGGAAGCTCATCTGCATGCTCGTCGTCCTCATCGGGGTCTCGACCTGACTCCAGTTCATCGTCGTAACCGACTTGAGTGGGCAAATGCTCACATTCGCTGGCGTTTGGCACGTTAGAGATGTGTTCTCTTAATGGATGAATCTCGGTTCACACTGTTCAGGGCAGATGGCAGACAGCGTGTGTGGCGTCGTGTGGGTGAGCGGTTTTCTGATGTCAATGTTGTGGATCGAGTGGCCCATGGTGGCGGTGGGGTTATGGTATGGGCAGGCGTCTGTTATGGACGAAGAACACAGGTGCATTTTATTGATGGCATTTTGAATGCACAGAGATACCGTGACGAGATCCTGAGGCCCATTGTTGTGCCATACATTCAAGAACATCACCTCATGTTGCAGCAGGATAATGCACGGCCGCATGTTGCAAGGATCTGTACACAATTCTTGGAAGCTGAAAATGTCCCAGTTCTTGCATGGCCGGCATATTCACCGGACGTGTCACCCATTGAGCATGTTTGGGATGCTCTGGACTGGCGTATACAACAGTGTGTACCAGTTCCTGCCAATATCCAGCAACTTCGCACAGCCATGGAAGAGGAGTGGACCAACATTCCACAGGCCACAATTGGCAACCTGATCAACTCTATGCAAAGGAGATGTGTTGCACTGCATGAGGCAAATGGTGGTCACACCAGATACTGACTGGTATCCCCCCCAATAAAACAAAACTGCACCTTTCAGAGTGGCCTTTTATTGTGGGCAGTCTAAGGCACACCTGTGCACTAATCATGGTGTCTAATCAGCATCTTGATATGGCACACCTGTGAGGTGGGATGGATTATCTCAGCAAAGGAGAAGTGCTCACTATCACAGATTTAGACTGGTTTGTGAACAATATTTGAGGGAAATGGTGATATTATGTATGTGGAAAAAGTTTTAGATCTTTGAGTTCATCTCATACAAAATGGGAGCAAAACCAAAAGTGTTGCGTTTATATTTTTGTTGAGTGTACATAAGCATATCAAACAGCAAATGTCAGCTCTTCCTGGTTTGTCTGTGATCGAAGCCATACACGTGCATGCACATACACACACAGAGGCCACTTGGCTATTGTAATATAGATTCTGCAGGGTTTTGGTTTCAATCACTCAATCCTAAAACATTACTAACAAATCTTACTTTTCTGCAAAGTTCTTAAAGAGACACAAGCAAAATGTAATTAATTTTAAAAATGTGTAAATAGTCCCTCTCTCAGCGTCCTTTGGTATTGCCTCCCAGGGAATCAGAATGAGCCCATACGTCACCTTAGCAGCATGCGATTGGCTGAGAGCTGCAGCATCTGCGGGCCAATAGCAGGGTGCTGCAGTGATGTCATTATGCTTGTTGCCATCAGCTGAGTGAACCCCGGTGAGCGTGGACATGGGATTACAATACAGTAAGAAAAAAAGGACTCTAGATTACAACTCCCAAGAGAACAACCTGTTTACACTGTGGGGCTTTTGTGCAAACACCACAAAAACACAACACATGCAGGCAGGAAAGAGACCACCCACTTACATACGCAGACACGCTCACACAAGTGCATGCACATAGATGTGCACAGTCCACGCATGGATTAGTGTGTGGCAGTGCCATGCATAAACGGAGAGCGTGCGGTAATGATACCCAACAAACCGGTTGCAGAGGCGCACACCGTCCTGTCCCGCTGTATTGTTACATAAGATGTGCAAGTGTTGGAGCTCAGGGTCATCAGCTGGTGCATCAGAAACAATAACCTTCAGTATCAGTGATGCTGAACTCAGCCCAAGTTCATCCCAAGTTTAAGTTTGAGTACATGAGAAGGGCTGCATCATTTTTTAAAACCAAACAGATCACAAATCTAATTCCCATACCAGATCAGGTGAGGCTCAAGTGTTAATGAATGCCACTGGTGCCAACATGCTGAAACTGGGCCACTGCTGGGCAAAGTAGAGGAAGAAGAGGAGCACGTGTCTGGAGGCAGCGGGAGAGAAGGAAAGTGCTCAGGGTGGAAGTGAGAGTTGGGATTCTGTGAAATGGTGTTGGGTCATTAGTATTTTCAGAGCATGCTGGAGGTGATGTCTGACCAGGCAGTGAGCATATCAGGCGTGGCTCAAACTGGGTGGACATAATTGCAGACTGACACAACTGATGGAGTAAATGTATGAATTAATGAATGAGTTAATGAATACAACAGGCAGAGGGTGGGTACATGCGGGGGGCAGCAAGTCAGAGGTACAGACATATGGGAGGCCGAGGCACAGGTCAAAATGCACAGTGTGGAGGCTTTCAGAAAAAAAGACAAGCTTGAGGTCAAAAAAACAAGGCAAGGTCAAAAATACCAGCAGGACGAAACAGAGCCAGGGACAGAGGCTAGAAAGTGACACAAAATCAACAATCAGACCATGAGCTGTGGAACTGTGAGGGCATAAATAAGGGGCAGGTTGATCAGGGTGTGAATAAGGAACAGGTGTGAGGTAGGTTCTGGAAGGGGCATGACTCACAAACACAAAGGCAGGTGCAAGATAGAGAAGTGACACAAAAAGCAAAGCAAACCAAAGCAAGAGAATAAAATGACAGAAAAACCCAACAGTGAAAAACATGATGTTCCCAAGACAAACAATAACGTGAACAAAACCAAGGGACAAAACAAGGAAATACAGTGACAAGCCTAAGGAGAGGACAACAAGAAAAGGGGCTGCGATTGTCTGACAGGGCGGTGATTGTCTGACAGGGCGGAGCATGTATGACAGGGCAGGGAGTGAGTGTCTGATGGGGCGGCGATTGTCTGACGGGGCGGTGATTGTATGACGGGGCGGCGATTGTCTGACAGGGCGGCGAGTGAGTGTGTGATGGGGCGGCGATTGTCTGATAGGGTGGAGAGTGTGTGACAGGGCAGCGAGTGAGTGTCTGATGGGGCGGCGATTGTCTGACAGGGCGGGGAGTGTGTGATAGGGCGGCGAGTGAGTGTGTGATGGGGTGGCAATTGTCTGACAGGCCGGAGAGTGTGTAACAGGGCGGCGATTGTCTGACAGGGCGGAGTGTGTGTGACAGGGCGGCGAGTGAGTGTCTGATGGGGCGGCGATTGTCTGACAGGGCGGAGAGTGTGTGACAGGGTGGCAAGTGAGTGTCTTTCCAACAGGTGAGTGTCAAGTGAGTGTCTGACAGGACAGAGCATGTGTGACAGGGCGGCGAGTGAGTGTCTGATGGGGCAGCGATTGTCTGACAGGACGGAGAGTGTGTGACAGGGTGGCGAGTGAGTGTCTGATGGGGCGGAGAGTGTGTGACAGGGCGGAGAGTGTCTCTCCAACAGGTGAGTGCCGAGTGAATGTCTGATAGGGCGGAGAGTGTGTGACAGGGTGGACAGTGTGTGACAGGGCGGCGAGTGAGTGTCTGACGGCGCGGCGAGTGTCTGACAGGACAAAGCATGTGTGACAGGGCGGCGAGTGAGTATCTGATGGTGCGGCGATTGTCTGACAGGGCGGCGAGTGAGTGTCTGATGGGGCGGCGATTGTCTGACAGGGAGGAGAGTGTGTGACAGGGCGGCGAGTGAGTGTCTGACAGGCGGCGATTGTCTGACAGGGCGGAGAGTGTGTGACAGGGCGGCGAGTGAGTGTCTCTCCAACAGGTGAGTGCCGAGTGACTGTCTGACAGGGCGGAGAGTGTGTGACAGGGCGGCGAGTGAGTGTCTGATGGGGCGGCGATTGTTTGACGGGGTGGAGAGTGTGTGACAGGGCGGCAAGTGAGTGTCTGATGGGGCGGCGATTGTCTGACAGGGCGGAGCATGTGTGACAGGGCGGCGAGTGAGTGTCTGACAGGGCGGAGAGTGTGGGACAGGGTGGCGAGTGAGTGTCTCTCCAACAGGTGAGTGCCGAGTGACTGTCTGACAGGGCAAAGAGTGTGTGACAGGGTGGCGAGTGAGTGTCTGACAGGGCAGAGCATGTGTGACAGGACGGTGAGTCAGTTCTGATCAAATCAAATCAAATCAATTTTATTTATATAGCGTCAAATCACAACAAACAGTTGCCCCAAGGCGCTTTATATTGTAAGGCAAAAGCCATACAATAATTACAGAAAAACCCCAACGGTCAAAATGACCCCCTATGAGCAAGCACATGGCGACAGTGGGAAGGAAAAACGAGAAACATCTGATGGGGCGGCGATTGTCTGACAGGGCGGAGAGTGTGTGACAGGGCGGCAAGTGAGTGTCTTTCCAACAGGTGAGTGCCGAGTGAGTGTCTGACAGGACAGAGCATGTGTGACAGGGCAGCGAGTGAGTGTCTGATGGGGCGGCGATTATCTGACAGCGCAGAGCATGTGTGACAGGGCGGCGAGTGAGTGTGTGATGGGGCGGCGGTTATCTGACAGGGCAGAGCATGTGTGACAGGGCAGCGAGTGAGTGTGTGATGGGGCGGCGATTATCTGACAGGGCAGAGCATGTGTGACAGGGCGGCGAGTGAGTGTGTGATGGGGCGGCGATTACCTGACGGTCTGACAGGGCGGAGAGTGTGTGACAGGGCGGCGACTGATTGGCTGATGGGGCGGCGATTGTCTGACAGGGCGGCGAGTTAGTGTGTGATGCGGCGGCGATTGTCTGACAGGGCGGAGAGTGTGTGACAGGGCGGTGATTGTTTTACAGGGCGGAGAGTGTGGGACAGGGCGGCGAGTGAGTGTCTCTCCAACAGGTGAGTGCCGAGTGACTGTCTGACAGGGCGGAGAGTGTGTGACAGGGCAGTGAGTGAGTGTCTGACAGGGCAGAGCATGTGTGACAGGGCGGTGAATATGTGACAGGGCGTCGAGTGAGTGTCTGATGAGGCGGCGATTGTCTGACAGGACAGAGAGTGTGTGACAGGGTGGCGAGTGAGTGTCTGATGGGGTGGCGATTGTCTGACAGGGCAGAGAGTGTGTGACAGGGTGGCGAGTGAGTGTCTGATGGGGCGGCGGTTGTCTGACAGAGCGGAGAGTGTGTGACAGGGCGGAGAGTGTCTCTCCAACAGGTGAGTGCCGAGTGACTGTCTGATAGGGCGGAGAGTGTGTAACAGGGTGGACAGTGTGTGACGGGGGGTGAGTGAGTGTGTGATGCGGCGGCGATTGTCTGACAGGGCGGAGTGTGTGTGACAGGGCGGCGAGTGAGTGTCTGATGGGGCGGCGATTGTCTGACAGGGCGGAGAGTGTGTGACAGGGTGGCAAGTGAGTGTCTTTCCAACAGGTGAGTGTCAAGTGAGTGTCTGACAGGACAGAGCATGTGTGACAGGGCGGCGAGTGAGTGTCTGATGGGGCAGCAATTGTCTGACAGGACGGAGAGTGTGTGACAGGGTGGCGAGTGAGTGTCTGATGGGGCGGAGAGTGTGTGACAGGGCGGAGAGTGTCTCTCCAACAGGTGAGTGCCGAGTGAATGTCTGATAGGGCGGAGAGTGTGTGACAGGGTGGACAGTGTGTGACAGGGCGGCGAGTGAGTGTCTGACGGCGCGGCGAGTGTCTGACAGGACAAAGCATGTGTGACAGGGCAGCGAGTGAGTGTCTGACAGGGCGGCGATTGTCTGACAGGGCGGCGAGTGAGTGTCTGATGGGGCGGCGATTGTCTGACAGGGAGGAGAGTGTGTGACAGGGCGGCGAGTGAGTGTCTGACAGGCGGCAATTGTCTGACAGGGCGGAGAGTGTGTGACAGGGCGGCGAGTGAGTGTCTCTCCAACAGGTGAGTGCCGAGTGACTGTCTGACAGGGCGGAGAGTGTGTGACAGGGCGGCGAGTGAGTGTCTGATGGGGCGGCGATTGTTTGACGGGGTGGAGAGTGTGTGACAGGGCGGCGAGTGAGTGTCTCTCCAACAGGTGAGTGCCGAGTGACTGTCTGACAGGGCGGAGAGTGTGTGACAGGGCGGCGAGTGAGTGTCTGATGGGGCGGCGATTGTCTGACAGGGCGGAGAGTGTGGGACAGGGTGGCGAGTGAGTGTCTCTCCAACAGGTGAGTGCCGAGTGACTGTCTGACAGGGCGGAGAGTGTGTGACAGGGCGGCGAGTGAGTGTCTGACAGGGCAGAGCATGTGTGACAGGACGGCGAGTCAGTTCTGATCAAATCAAATCAAATCAATTTTATTTATATAGCGTCAAATCACAACAAACAGTTGCCCCAAGGCGCTTTATATTGTAAGGCAAAAGCCATACAATAATTACAGAAAAACCCCAACGGTCAAAATGACCCCCTATGAGCAAGCACATGGCGACAGTGGGAAGGAAAAACGAGAAATATCTGATGGGGCGGCGATTGTCTGACAGGGCGGAGAGTGTGTGACAGGGCGGCGAGTGAGTGTCTGACAGGGCAGAGCATGTGTGACAGGGAGGCGAATATGTGACAGGGTGGCGAGTGAGTGTTTGATGGGGTGGCGATTGTCTGACAGGTTGGAGCATGTGTGACAGGACGGCGAGTGAGTTCTGATCAAATCAAATCAAATCAATTTTATTTATATAGCACCAAATCACAACAGTTGCCCCAAGGCGCTTTATATTGTAAGGCAAAAGCCATACAATAATTACAGAAAAACCCCAACGGTCAAAACGACCCCCTATGAGCAAGCACATAGCGACAGTGGGAAGGAAAAACGAAAAACGTCTGATGGGGCGGCGATTGTCTGACAGGGCGGAGAGTGTGTGACAGGGCGGCAAGTGAGTGTCTTTCCAACAGGTGAGTGCCGAGTGAGTGTCTGACAGGACAGAGCATGTGTGACACGGCAGCGAGTGAGTGTCTGATGGGGCAGCAATTGTCTGACAGGTCGGAGCATGTGTGACAGGGCGGCGAGTGAGTGTGTGACGGGGCGGCGATTATCTGACGGTCTGACAGGGCGGAGAGTGTCTGACAGGGCGGCGAGTGAGTGTCTGATGGGGCAGCGATTGTCTGACAGGGCGGCAAGTGAGTGTCTTTCCAACAGGTGAGTGTCTGACAGGACAGAGCATGTGTGACAGGGCGGCAGGTGAGTGTCTGATGGGGCAGCGATTGTCTGACAGAGCGGAGAGTGTGTGACAGGGCGGAGAGTGTCTCTCCAACAGGTGAGTGCCGAGTGACTGTCTGATAGGGTGGAGAGTGTGTGACAGGGTGGCGAGTGAGTGTCTGATGGGGGCGGCGATTGTCTGACAGAGCGGAGAGTGTGTGACAGGCCGGAGAGTGTCTCTCCAACAGGTGAGTGCCGAGTGACTGTCTGATAGGGTGGAGAGTGTGTGACAGGGTGGCGAGTGAGTGTTTGATGGGGCGGCGATTGTCTGACAGAGCGGAGAGTGTGTGACAGGCCGGAGAGTGTCTCTCCAACAGGTGAGTGCCGAGTGACTGTCTGATAGGGTGGAGAGTGTGTGACAGGGCGGCGAGTGAGTGTCTGATGGGGCGGCGATTGTCTGACAGAGCGGAGAGTGTGTGACAGGGCAGAGAGTGTCTCTCCAACAGGTGAGTGCCGAGTGACTGTCTGATAGGGTGGAGAGTGTGTGACAGGGCGGCGAGTGGGTGTCTGACAGGGCAGAGCATGTGTGACAGGGCGGCGAATATGTGACAGGGCGTCGAGTGAGTGTCTGATGGGGCGGCGATTGTCTGACAGGACAGAGACTGTGTGATAGGGTGGCGAGTGAGTGTCTGACGGGGCGGCGATTGTCTGTCAGGACAAAGCATGTTTGACAGGGCGGCGAGTGAGTGTCTGATGGGGCGGCGATTGTCTGACAGGGCAGAGCATGTGTGACAGGGTGGCGAGTGAGTGTCTGACGGGGCGGCGATTCTCTGACAAGGAGGAGAGTGTGTGACATTCTGGCGAGTGAGTGTCTGACGGGGCGGCGATTGTCTGACTGGGCGGAGAGTGTGTGACAGGGCGGCGAGTGAGTGTCTCTCCAACAGGTGAGTGCCGAGTGACTGACAGGGCGGAGAGTGAGTGTCTGATGGGGCGGCGATTGTCTGACAGGGCGGAGCATGTGTGACAGGGCGGCGATTGTCTTACAGGGTGGCGAGTGAGTGTCTGACGGGGCGGCGATTGTCTGACTGGGCGGAGAGTGTGTGACAGGGCGGCGAGTGAGTGTCTTTCCAACAGGTGAGTGTCTGACAGGACAGAGCATGTGTGACAGGGCGGCAGGTGAGTGTCTGATGGGGCAGCGATTGTCTGACAGAGCGGAGAGTGTGTGACAGGGCGGAGAGTGTCTCTCCAACAGGTGAGTGCCGAGTGACTGTCTGATAGGGTGGAGAGTGTGTGACAGGGTGGCGAGTGAGTGTCTGATGGGGCGGCGATTGTCTGACAGAGCGGAGAGTGTGTGACAGGCCGGAGAGTGTCTCTCCAACAGGTGAGTGCCGAGTGACTGTCTGATAGGGTGGAGAGTGTGTGACAGGGTGGCGAGTGAGTGTCTGATGGGGCGGCGATTGTCTGACAGAGCGGAGAGTGTGTGACAGGCCGGAGAGTGTCTCTCCAACAGGTGAGTGCCGAGTGACTGTCTGATAGGGTGGAGAGTGTGTGACAGGGCGGCGAGTGAGTGTCTGATGGGGCGGCGATTGTCTGACAGAGCGGAGAGTGTGTGACAGGGCGGAGAGTGTCTCTCCAACAGGTGAGTGCCGAGTGACTGTCTGATAGGGTGGAGAGTGTGTGACAGGGCGGCGAGTGGGTGTCTGACAGGGCAGAGCATGTGTGACAGGGCGGCGAATATGTGACAGGGCGTCGAGTGAGTGTCTGATGGGGCGGCGATTGTCTGACAGGACAGAGACTGTGTGATAGGGTGGCGAGTGAGTGTCTGACGGGGCGGCGATTGTCTGTCAGGACAAAGCATGTTTGACAGGGCGGCGAGTGAGTGTCTGATGGGGCGGCGATTGTCTGACAGGGCAGAGCATGTCTTACAGGGTGGCGAGTGAGTGTCTGACGGGGCGGCGATTGTCTGACTGGGCGGAGAGTGTGTGACAGGGCGGCGAGTGAGTGTCTCTCCAACAGGCGAGTGCCGAGTGACTGACAGGGCGGAGAGTGAGTGTCTGATGGGGCGGCGATTGTCTGACAGGGCGGAGCATGTGTGACAGGGCGGCGATTGTCTTACAGGGTGGCGAGTGAGTGTCTGACAGGGCGGAGAGTGATTGTCTGACAGGTCGGAGCATGTGTGACAGGACGGCGAGTGAGTTCTGATCAAATCAAATCAATTTTATTTATATAGCGCCAAATCACAACAAACAGTTGCCACAAGGCCCTTTATATTGTAAGGCAAAAGCCATACAATAATTACAGAAAAACCCCAACGGTCAAAACGACCCCCTATGAGCAAGCACGTGGGGACAGTGGGAAGGAAAAACGAAAAACTTATGATGGGGCGGCGACTGTCTGACAGGGCGGAGAGTGTGTGACAGGGCAGCAACTGAGTGTCTTTCCAACAGGTGAGTGCCGAGTGAGTGTCTGACAGGGCAGAGAGTGTGTGACAGGGCGGCGAGTGAGTGTCTGATGGGGCGGCGATTGTCTGACAGAGCGGAGAGTGTGTGACATGGTGGACAGTGTGTGACAGGGGGGTGAGTGAGTGTGTGTGATGGGGCGGCGATTGTCTGACAGGACAAAGCATGTGTGACAGGGAGGTGAGTGAGTGTCTGATGGTGCCGCGATTGTCTGACAGGGTGGAGCATGTGTGACAGGGCGGAGAGTGTGTGACAGGGTGGCGAGTGAGTGTCTGATGGGGCGGCAATTGTCTGACAGGGTAGCGAGTGAGTGTCTGATGGGGCGGCGATTGTCTGACAGGGCGGAGAGTGTGTGACAGGGCGGCGATTGTCTGACAGAGCGGAGAGTGAGTGTCTGATGGGGCGGCGATTGTCTGACAGGGCAGAGCGTGTGTGACAGGGCGGCGAGTGAGTGTCTGATGGGGCGGCGATTGTCTGACAGGGCGGAGAGTGTGTGACAGGGTGGCGAGTGAGTGTCTGATGGGGCGGCGATTGTCTGACAGGGCGGACAGTGTGTGACAGGGCGGCGAGTGAGTGTGTGATGGGGCGGCGATTGTCTGACAGGGCAGAGAGTGTGTGACAGGACGGCGATTGTCTGACAGGGCGGCGATTGTCTGACAGGGCAGACAGTGTGTGACAGGGTGGAGTGTGTGTGACAGGGCGGTGAGTGAGTGTCTCTCTATCAGGTGAGTGCCGAGTGACTGTCTGACAGGGCGGTGAGTGAGTGTCTGATGGGGCGGCGATTGTGTGACAGGGCAGAGAGTGTGTGACAGGGCGGCGAGTGAGTGTCTGATGGGGCGGCGATTGTCTGACAGAGCGGAGAGTGTGTGACAGGGCGGAGAGTGTCTCTCCAACAGGTGAGTGCCGAGTGACTGTCTGATAGGGTGGAGAGTGTGTGACATGGTGGACAGTGTGTGACAGGGGGGTGAGTGAGTGTGTGTGATGGGGCGGCGATTGTCTGACAGGACAAAGCATGTGTGACAGA